>NC_041407.2:108248266-108400766 GCF_900747795.2 Erpetoichthys calabaricus
TGTTTTTATTGGCGATTGTCCATAGATTGTGTCGTCACGACTTTATTTATGAGCAGTCCCTCAGGTGCGCCGCGAAAGAAAATTTTTGGACTTAGTGCGCTGCAACTCAAAAAAGGTTGCCTTTCACTGATCTACAGATTGTTAAGGAGTAACGTTTGACGTTTTTTTGAGAGATCAGAGCTATGTGTGTTGTAGAGGGTGGCTGCATATTGCCAGAGATGCCACCACCACCTGCTTTTCTTCCCACACTGAGGACACTCTCCTGTCAGAACTGAACACGATCAGATACAGTGGCAACTTTTCACACTGGAGTGTGCCTACCTTCCACTTGGCCAGAGATATTGACAACTGTTTACATTTTTTGGTAAAGAGATCACAGCTACATTTGTGGAAACAAAAAATACGCTGAAGATTCTCACTTTAAATGAAGGCTAAAGGAGTCGAAGGATAGGCAAACAGAATAATTATATTTATTGCAGTAAACAATAACACGGACTCAACCCAATTAGGCCAAACTGAGCTGAGCCCTGAACAAGCCACAGTTTATTTAATCATTTCTTATCATGCTGACCTCGCTCAAGACAGCTCATTTGCTGCTCCTTCAGACTCTCTTCCGCAGCTGGCTTCTCAAGTTTTCATGGGAACCACCAATATCTCTCATATTTTGTTATTCACCTTCACCTTTTGCTTCTCTTATTTTTAGGTTGGCCTTGAGCTTGTAGGTGGTCCCCCTCTTCTGCTCTTGGGCTGTCTCTATCTGTCATTCTCCCCCTTCTCTGTCCCTCAAGTTGATAAGATATTGGTGGCTGCAGCTAAGCTTTAAAACCAAAAATACTGTATATCATGAGGCCCATGGATGCGAAAGCTATCAATATAAATTCTTCTCATTACAAATTATTATATTTCTTAAATTGATTTTTAAAGCATGTCCTGTTTCACTACTAGGTGGGCGCAGCTAGTAAATAATAATAATAATTATTATTATTATAACTGTTGTTATTTTACAGAGTAATGATCACAGGCTTGATTGCTAGCCTGGTCATGTTCTGCTCATGTACAGTTTATGTGGACTGAGTGTGTGTGTAATTTCAGGTGATGTTTTAATAGCTGGATACTCGAACTGCCAAATTCTGTTTATTCCTCCATGTGTTGTTAAATGACATCATCCCAGTTTAAGCTCACGCAAGCTCCTCATTTTTTGCATGTTGCTTATTAAGCAGATGATCTGAGATGTCGTTATAACAGATGTTCAGTCTTTAATATAAATGGTATGCTTGTAGAAATGCAGTATATACAAACAAAAACGGTCATCTCCATTTCTGCTATTATTGTTATTAACACAGTTCAAGTAGTGGCTTCTAGTATTTAAAAAAATACGCTTTCAAAAGTTTGGAAATGAGTAGATGACATATAGTCCGTGAGATATCAAAATTAAATATAAAGCGATGTGTGCAGTAATGATACTGCTTGCAAAAGGAATCTCAAAGAAAAAATAATGCCTTTTTCAAATTAAATAATAATTTGTTTAAAGGAACATATAACATCTGAGCACACTTGGTTTTTGCTTCTTGCATTTTATGATTATACTGGAAGCTTTGAGCGGTCACATTAACAGGAAAAAATGGAGTTCTGTCACAGTCAGTCAACTTGTATGAATTAAGTCGACAGGTACAATATAAATGATGTTCAGTTTATAAAGACATCTGTGTTTTACAATTGCAAACCTGCATTTGTGTGGGCAAATTAAAAGTTAATTGCTAAAAAACTAAAACTATATTAAAAAAATATAAGTAGAAAATGGTAAAAAACTAAAACTAAATAAAGACAAAAAATATATAAAACTAAAATAAGAAAACAGCAATAAGCTTAAATTAAATTAAACCCTAAAAAAGAATTAAAACTCAATTAAAACTAAAATTAAAAAATGGCTAAAAACTAAACTAAAAAAATAAAAGAACAAACTAAAACTAGAAAATGGCTAATATCTAAAACTAAATTAAAAAAAATAAAAACAAAAAACAAAATTAGAAAATGGCAAAAATTAAAACCTAAAAAAAGAATTAAACTAAATAAAAACTAGAATTAGAAAAGGGCTAAAAACTAAACTAAAAAAATAAAATATAAAAGTAAAATTAGAAAATGGCTGAAAACTAAAACTAAATAAAAAAAATAAAACAAAATTAGAAAATGGCTAAAAACTAAAACTAAATGAAAAAAATAAAATTAGAAAATGGCAAAAAAAGTAAAATTAAATAAAAACCTAAAAAAATAACTAAATAACTAAAATTCTAAAATGGTAAACAAAACTAAAGCTAAATTTTAAAAAACTAATGAGAAAATGAATAAAAAACTAAAACAAAAAATCAAAAACTAGAACATGGAAAAACTAAAGCTAAATATTATAATAATTCTTTGCGTTTATACAGCGCTTTTCTCACTACTCAAAGCGCTCAGCAATTGCAGGTTAAGGGCCTTGCTCAAGGGCCCAACAGAGCCGAGTCCCTTTTGGCATTTACAGGATTCGAACCGTCAACCTTTCGATTGCCAGTTCAGATCCCTAGCCTCAGAGCCAAAAACTAAAAACTAAATTAAAACTAAATTTAGAAAATGGCAAAATCAAAAACTAAATAAAAACTAAAAACCTATAAAAACTAAACTTAACAAATATCTTAAAACTCAAAAAGCACTGATTTGAGCTCTTTTGAGCATTGTGCTTGTGTTTTTCTGTTTTTTCTTCTTCTAATAAATCCTTTATTTATAAGATTCATTGTTTGCCCAGTTCACACACATTTAAGGTTTTTGGTTCTCCTTCTGGGCGGCACAGTGGCGCAGTGGGTAGCGCTGCTGCCTCGCAGTTGGGAGACCTGGGTTCGCTTCCCGGGTCCTCCCTGCGTGGAGTTTGCATGTTCTCCCTGTGTCTGCGTGGGTTTCCTCCGGGTGCTCCGGTTTCCTCCCAAAGACATGCAGGTTATGTGGATTGGCGATTCTAAATTGGTGTGTTTGTGTGTGTCCTGCGGTGGGTTGGCACCCTGCCTGGGATTGGTTCCTGCTTTGTGCCCTGTGTTGGCTGGGATTGGCTCCAGCAGACCCCCGTGACCCTGTGTTCGGATTCAGCGGGTTGGAGGATGGATGGTTCTCCTTCTCCTGGTGAGCTTTTGCTACATTTTGGAACATTTCTAATTATTTTTTTCCATTTTTGGAGTCTGCTAGGCCAGAAGCCTGCAGTTAGCAGTTTTGAGGATAGCTGGATTTTAGTTGAGTCTCCTTGGGCAGACAGATTAAGTTAAGGGCCTACCTTTATTGTCCTTTTAGATAGATAGATAGATAGATAGATAGATAGATAGATAGATAGATAGATAGATAGATAGATAGATAGATAGATACTTTATTAATCCCAAGGGGAAATTCGCATACTGATAAAAAACAATATTAAATTAAAGAGTGATAACAATGCAGGTAAAACAGACAATGACTTTGTATAATGTTAACATTTACCCCCCCAAGTGGAATTGAAGAGTCACATAGTGTGGTGGAGGAAAGATCTCCTCAGTCTGTCAGTGGAGCAGAATGGTGACAGCAGTCTGTCGCTGAAGCTGCTCCTCTGTCTGGAGATGATAACGTTCAGTGGATGCAGTGGATTCTCCATGATAGACAGGAGTCTGCTCAGCGCCCATCGCTCTGCCACGGATGTCAAATTGTCCAGCTCCGTGCCTACAATAGAGCCTGCCTTCCTCACCAGTTTGTCCAGGTGTGAGGCGTCCCTCTTCTTTATGCTGCCTCCCCAGCACACCACTGCGTAGAAGAGGGCGCTCGCCACAACTGTCTGATAGAACATCTGCAGCATCTTATTGCAGATGTTGAAGAACGCCAGCCTTCTAAGGATGTATAGTCGGCTCTGTCCTCTCTTGTTTTTTGAAGGCCTCACATCCATTTTGCTGTGTTAGGGACCCCTGATTTCAACACTAGAGAGTTGGTGAGAGTTTATCGTGTCGTTTGCTTTTTGTGTGTTTTGGGTTTTTGACTTTGTTTTTGGATTCTGTATTGGGACTTTGTTTGTATGAATTGCCTTCTACTACAGGCAACTCCTTGTTTGCGTTTTTGGGCTCCACACAGCTTTGTTTTTATTCCTTGCATTCTTGTAATAAATCCTTTTATTTATAAAGATTCTATGTGAGCCTCTGTATTACTAGCCAATTAGTTTTTTGACAGTGGGCATTTTTTTAATTGTTTGGCATTTCATTATTTGGGGCTCTCATGCAGGTGACACTACTGAGCCGGGCTGAGACAAACTGACCAATGCAGTCCACCAACTGAGCCTCGTCCTGACAAGTTATGTTTGAAGCCCACAGGGACTGTCTGAGCCTGACACCCTTGTCCTCCAGTAGGACCTCTCGAGCCCATGATCGTCCCTACTCAACGCTGCTCAGCAGGACCTGTCTTCCCCTGGGATGATGTCGCTCGTGCTCCTCCATGGGGCGTCCCCAACTACTTTGCTTTTGCCCAGTTTCGCTGGCCCGACCTTCTGATCCTGCTCTGCCTTTCTGTTTGGTTTTCTCTTCCTTTATTTTTCTTGTTGTTTACTTCCATTAGTTCTCTACTCAGACCCTTTATATTCTTGTGAGCTGTATCTGCTTTATATAACAACCCATGGAGCGTCAATGAGGGACAGCTATGCTGATTGTGCTTGCGTTCGTGAACAAGCAGCCAGCCAGTTCCCTCATTGAGCACTCTTGACATCGCACGGCACTCCTCTCACACACACCACCACTCACAATGTCAGAAGCGCAGTATTCTGTAAAGCATTCTGCAACTGCTCTGGTCTACTGACCTCACCACAGACCCCAGACACACTTTTTAGCACGTCACCAGCCTCTAATGACTCGCATCTTTTCAGCTCCTTGTCGCATGTCTTTTATGTTCGCTACAGTTCGGGTCAGATGGCCACCCTCAGATCACTCGGCACCAAAACACTCCTGCGATTGTCCATTTTTAGGTTGCAGTTCACCGTATGAAACCCAATGAGGCTTTGATGTCCCCCCTTAGGTCATTAGGACAAATAAACCTCAGCAGCGGGCCAGTAATGACTTGGAGAGGTTTAATATGACAAGACACATTTTTATTTATAGTTTAAATATTTATTACAAAACAGTTTTCTTAAAAAGTCACACAAATGTAAACTCCAAAGCACTTGTGTAAAAAACAGCTCTGAAATCCTGTAATTCCAGGCAGTATAAAACATAGAAAACCTACAAGTAACTTAAACCACAGATAAATAAATAAATATATAAATAAATAAATAAATAAATAAATTAAATAAATAAAATATATGAACCATAAATAACAAATAGACATTAGGTATATACATTAATTTTACATTACACAACATTGACTTTCAAGTTTCAATTCAGCAGAACAACTTAAGCTATGCCAGCTTATAGGGCACTGAGCATGCGCCAATATAAATGGACCACTTATTTTTATAAAAAATAAATATATTATTGGTAATGTCCCAAAAAACACAATCGGTTAAAAGTTTTAGGAGTCCAGTTCTCTTTTGATTTGAGCTGCGCAGATATCCAGCCGCTGCAGGTGACTGTTCACTTGGGTCCTCACAGACTCCCAGGCTCTGGATGAGTAATTCTGAAAGAGAAACGTTATAAGAATTTAGCCGGGCATTCCTATGCCAGCCGTCCCTCATTTGGATAACATCAGGTCACAAGTCAGGTTACTGAGGAGCAGGGCTGGAGATTGTAAGATGGCAGTGGTGTCTGGAGAGTGGTTAGACCTGGTTAGCCTTTGAGGTGCTATTCAAAGTGTGTTGTTACTTAATCAATGTCCATTCATTCCTAAGAAAAACCACCTCCTCAAATTCAGGTTCATAGATGGAGGGAGGCCATCCCAGCAACATGCCAAGCCCATCCTGGGCTTGTTCTTGCCAAAGGTTGGCTCTATCTGCCCATGACAATGCAAGAAAAAACATGGGCTCAGAAAATCAAGGGCTGGATGAACTTCTCCTCAGATATTCTGCCATCAAAGCCTGGCACACTAATTTAGCAGAGTCGTACATGTGGTCCGCTCTAGCAATTAATAAAGATGGCTAAAAATCGATCAGGACGCTATGAGAGCACAGCAGAGACTGAAGAGCAGCTGAGTATATCAGGTGAGACCTGCAGAATCCACATGGCAGAAGTCAGGTGATGGAGCAGTGCTACCTAATGGACGTTAGAGGGAGAATTTTGTGCAAAATATTTGGACTTTTAATGGCCCATTATTCCCGTAAGTTGAAATTCATATATTCATTTCTTTTAGTGGACCTACATAGAAGCAGAGGTGCTCCCTGTGTGGTGTTTGCATGTTCTCCCCATGTCCTCCGGGTGCTCCAGTTTCACCCCACAGCGCAAAGACTTTCAAGTTAAGTGAACTGGTGATGCTAAATGATCTCCTGACGTGTGTGTGTGTGTGTGTGTGTGTGTGTGTGTGTGTGTGGGTGTGTGTTCACCCCAGGATGGACTTATGCCCTGTTTAAGGACTGTTCCTGCCTTGTGCCATATGGTTGCTGGGTTAGGCTTCACCTTCTCCTCAACTCTACTCAGGATAAGCAGGATTAGGAAATGGATGGATGTCCTTCTTTTTAGAGAACTATTGACAGACAGGCTAGAAAGGAGCCATAAGATACCAAGAAAAATAGCCGTGCAAAACATAAATTATTGATAAAAAGATTTAAGAGATGCTATGTGAAAGACAGAAACCAAAGACACTATATAACAGCTACATGGACAGATGGATGGATGGATGGAGGAAAGGCACTATATTAGAGATAGATAGATAGCAATGAAAAGGACTATAAGATAGATAGGGAAGGAAATGTATAGTAGAAAATATCTATTAAAGGCACTACATAGAAGATTGATAGATACATAGACAAATAGGAAAGGCACTATATAAGAGAAATAGATGAACTGATACATAGGAAAGACACTTAGATAGATATTAAAGGCAATATATATTAGATAGTAAAGGTGCTATATTAGATGGATAGGAAATTAACTACTCCATACAGTATAAGAGGTACATATGAAATTAATTATGTAATATACAGGGTGAGTCAGAATTATGTTAACATTCGAATGGCGGAAACAAATTATTCACAAAACATACTTCATATTTGCAAGATGATTTACAGGAATGTCACAACCTTTTCGCCATCATATTCAACACATGTGGCACATAAATTGTCCAGAAAAATTGTATATAAGTATATACATAGCAGTACCATTAGTGTTAACATAATTTAAACTCACCATTTATTTATTTATTAATTTAAGGCACACTATGATAGATAGATAGATAGATAGATAGATAGATAGATAGATAGATAGATAGATAGATAGATAGATAGATAGATAGATAGATAGATAGATAGATAGATAGATAGATAGATAGATAGATAGATAGATAGATAGATAGATAGATAGATAGATAGATAGATAGAAAGAAAGAAAGAAAGGAACTATATTATAAGCAGATAAGTGTGAAAGCACTATATAATATATAGTTTACTGTCAAATAATGCAAAGAGTACGCGACACATGTTTTGCACTCATTTGGGCTCATCAGGCATACACACTCTACTGCTCCCTTCTCGGGGAATCGAACCTCGGACGTCAGCGACGAAGCCCCTTTACACTGCGCCACAGCGTGTGGTTCGTTTATTTGACCTACCCACCCACACAATTCAGGTCGTCAAGACTCAGACTATGAATGCAATGAATATATATATATATATATATGTGTATGTATGTATGTATATATGTATGTATATGTATGTGTATATATACAGTATACTAGACATTAAGCCCGTTACAATAACAGGCGCTAGAACAGTAGTGCATAAACATTAGTAGGAATAGTCTATATTAAATGGCAAGGGACCTTGACCTCATTCTGTTTCTATAATAAAAATAAAATAGGAACGTACATTTAGTAAGTAAATACAGTAAGTATAATTAATATTACATTTATCCTCTCCTCTGTGGCTGTTGTTTGATGTGTTGGGTCTGTTTGAAGATCTTTTATTCTGCCTCTCTTTATTTTAGCTTGCTGTGGCGTCTCTCCAGCAAGTACTGTGCAGTTCCCTAGCAAGTATTTTAATCTGTGCTGGCGTGCAGCTGACTATTGTATGTGTGGCGTCTCCCCAGCAACGGATTTTATGTGCACGGCCGCGAGTACCCAATCAGCACTCTCCCCAGCAATGATGTCCTTTATTAAAGAGTGCCCCGCGCATCTGCACTTCACCAGATATATATTATATATATATTACTCCAATTAGACATTATATAAATATATATGTATTATATACTATGGGTAGATCTAGGTGAAAGGCACAGTATAATAAATACTTGTGAAAGGCACTATATACTAGATAGATAGAAATAGATATGTGTGAAAGATGCTATATAATACGGTTATATAGATAGAACAAGGGAAAAGCACTATATCATAGATAGACAGAAATGCTCTATCTATCTATCTATCTATCTATCTATCTATCTATCTATCTATCTATCTATCTATCTATCTATCTGTTTCATAGATAGATAGATATTATAGGCACTAGATTTTAAAGAGATCGTTCCTTTTCTATGTTAGTAAAAGACTGATCAACATGAAAGTCACTATATAAAGAAGAAATTGAAAGATTTAAGGCAATATATCAAATAAGTATATTGAAATATATGAATGATGTTCTTGATGCATAGATATCTTCCACTCACCTTTCTCTTTAGCAGCCTTCTCAGCTTCTTAAAATGCAGGGTCACTTTTGATCGGAGGCCTCTTGGTAACGAGTCCCTTTTTACTGTTACCTGTTTTTTGTGTCAAAATAAAAAGAAGAAGAGCGGTCATTCAGCAGTTGCACAGTCAATCCGCGCTCTTCATGGATGGAAGAAGAGCATCACACACTTCAAAGCAGGGAGTTTCTCATTCAAATCCCACCGCTGACTCCTCTCCAGTCCCTGGTAAATATCGGCCCGCTGTTCTTCTCTGTGACCTGTGTGGGTGTTTCATGATGACATTGTCATGTTATGCCCTGTCCCGTTCATTGGGGAGACATCCCCACAAGTCACTCTCTGCTCTGGTGACTTTAAATGTCTGAACCCATTCTCTCCTCCTTTCATCTGCTTATCGTTTCCCTCAGCCTTGTCTGTTCTACTCTCAGCATGTCTTATTAATGTTGTCCTTGCTACTGCTGTTGTTGCCTACCTTCTCAGTGCTCTTGGTCGGCCTCGTGAAGAGTTCTGAATTAAAATTAATGAAATTAAATTTGAATTTGGCATGTTGGCCACTTTTGCTTTTGAATGTCATTTAATCTCACTTTTTGATATTTTCCACATGTGCTCACCATTGGCTCAGCCACACATTTCTCAATTGTGATTTATTTGCAAGAGAAACTGCCTTTAATAAATCCTCAAGATATGACACTGTTGTGTTTGTGCGACAAAATATGAGAAAGCACAACCTCAATGCATGTGAGCAGAGTGCACAAAATCCATCAGTGGGCCTGCTTAGTCAATGGAGTTTGAAGCCCCCCTGACGTCAGCCACTCTTGATTACTTACACACTGGCTCAGCTCCTTCTCCTGCCGATGGAGGTCACTCAGAAAGTGTTCTGTGGCCTGAGCTCCCCAAACAATGGGCTTCTGTGGTCTTTGGAAGAGCCTGAGGATGTGGTGGATCACCAAAGACATGAGCTCAATCCTGTCCTCCACCTGCAAAGAAATATCAGAAAGGAAAAGGAGCAACCAGTTAAGAAGATGAACGACATTCCTAGTTGTCTGCATGACCAAAAGATCAGTATCAGTATATTTTTTTATATAGTGCCTTCCATAACAAGCTACCCCCCCCTCCAAAACTCATTCATTATTATTCAGAGGCTGGTCCCCTACCTGCAGTTGTGTCTTGTAAATGTCATCTGGAAATGGTTCTTTATGGACTTGCAGCTTTCCCTGGAAAAGAAAAATATGGAAGATGAGTTGTCAGCCTCTCTGATCTCTTTCTGCTCGTGGTAAGGGGTGTCAGTTTTGTGTGGTTGAAACCCCCAACAAAAACAGAGAATAACCACGACGGCCACCAGATGCTGATTATGTCGGCATCTCTTTGATTTCTTGGCAACATGGAATTAAGTCACAGCCCATTGGAATTGACCATAAAGTGACCCCATGTTCCCAACACACACTGTCCATCAGGAACACAAATCTCTGATGTAGAATTTGTTTGAACCTCCTCTTCAATGTGTGCTACTTGGTAAAATCATTTTTATTTGTGAAATTTTTGAGTAAAATGTAGAAACAAAAACTAGAAATCAACTCTTTAAGGCAGCCCATAATATAAATAAGAGACAAAATAACATTTTTTAGTGATTCTTATTACTGGCATTCAGTGTAATTTAGAGAATTTCTATTGTCATTGTTCAAGGAAAGCCTGTGGCCGACTGATTTCTTAATTGAACTTTATCACAAATGGCACATTTTAGAAGCATCCTCTGTGGTCTTAGACATGGACAGCTAGCTGCAGTCCAGCTTCAATGTCATGGCTAACAGGACCCCTACACCTCAGTAAAAGCCATACGCACCATAGTGCTGAGCCAGTCCAGGCTGTCACGGCTGACTCTCAGGTATCTCCACTGAATCCAGCGGCACGCCGAACTGCTGCTTGTGAGGCACAGAAGCGCGGCACACAATGCCAGCAGGAGCTTGGAAATATGCATGGTGCTTGTGAGTTCTGTAGAAAAAAAGAAACGAGAGGAGAAAAAAACATTTAGAGGGTTGACTTGGCCAACAATCAGAAATGGAGATTTACACAATAAAAAAGAGAAAGATCTGCTTCAGCAAGAGTCTTACTGTATGGGCAGAAGCTATCTATCTATCTATCTATCTATCTATCTATCTATCTATCTATCTATCTATCTATCTATCTATCTATCTGTGGTGCCTTTCATGTCTGTATGTCTGTCTATCTATTATGTAATGTCTGTCACATCTATTTAATCCGCTGTGTATTGTAAAGTACACTTTCTGTTTGCCTGTTAAAACGTCCCCATCCTATTTAAATAATGTAAGCTTTTTAATGCTATCTGCTGTGTAGTGCCTTTCACATCTGTTTATTTATTTGTCTTTTGTGAAGTGTATTTCCTATGCATGTGTCTATAATAAAGTGCTTTCCTCTCATGCTTTTCATATCAGTCTATAATTATATGATATTTAAAATGTTTGATCGTTGGAACAAAATAATAGACTAAACGTGCGGTACGGTTTGCATGAAAATTGTCAGCCATTTCCATATTAGAAAATGCAGCGCATTCATTACTTCTGATGATGCACAATGGATAGACAAGAAGTACAACAGATGGATATATAGGTATAAAAGTATAATTCTTTGACATGTTTTGCCAATTAAACACACATAATTCTTCATAGAAGAGAAAAATAGCATACATTAAATTCAGTGGTGTTAAAAATAATTGCACTGTAACAAACTTACAGAAATTCTGCAGAGCCCATCCACTCGTTTTATTTTACGCTGTCACCGCCACGATCATTTGTTTTAACTAACACGGGAGGGTATGCAAAGCCGAATTTTTTACCTTGCAATCCGATAGGTATCCGCCACTTGTCTTCACCGTCCGTCCACTCCCAAACCGCTGTCAGCGTCTCCATGCTCTGCGGCTCTCCGCCGCTCTTATTTAGCTGGTGGGTCGATGGTGTTTGAAAACCGAAATCAGCTCGTTTCCGGGTGTGGGATTTCTACTGCACGCTTTCGAGTTCATCCCGAAATTTTCTGAATGGCAGCTCACGGACGAATTTTAGGGAATTTTAGCCCCTTTCCATTTTGTTCGGTGTTTCCCCTTTTTACTTGTATTTGCCATTTCACTTTGTGTTGAACGTTTTGTCGCTCGGTGTGACATAAATGAGAAATGAAGGGAGAAACGCGTGAAAGAAGAGCTGAAGAAGAACAGACTTAGCGAGGCGACCCATCGGATAGAGACAGGACATCCGAATGCGGGCGATTGTCGCGTTATTGATGAGATTTGTATTTGCTCAGGGATTAATGACAGGGAACTGCACATTGTTCATAAAAGCCCGATCTCCAGACTACTGTAACTGAAAGTCTGGCGCGTTGTTTTCTGTGACGTCACTGCCTTGCACTTTCGCCCGACTCTTAAAAGCGGCTGTGGGGATCTCAGCGCGGCTTTCACTTTCTAATTCGGAGGGGATTTCACAGCCTGGCATCCTTCAGAGAGCCTGGGGACTTCTGCAAGGGAAAAGTGGACTCGATCGTTCTGAGGCAATGTAAAACCAGCGCCAGGCAGGGCTGACACAAATGTAGCTAACTTACAGGAGACATCGAACAACAAATACACGCGCTAAGTAATTTATAAAAATTACCAAGCCCTGCTTGTCGTGTAAAATGAGTTTAAATCTAAGTAATCAACGTAGACCTCAGCCTTAATGTTTGCAGAGCAGCACGCCTCTGTTATATGCCATATAGTATCAGATTCGTAAAAGCTGTTTTAATGTTATTGATGCGCCGTAATGTTCATTTTTGTGATGCACTGTCAGTTTGAATGTCAAATGCAATGCATATGACTCTTTGTAATGCCATTTGGTATATGATTCAGAAAAGCAGTACTGATGTTTGTGATGCACCATCTGTTGGAATGACAAATACAATGCTTATTCTGTGTTATATGCCATTTCGTATGGGATTTGTAAAAGTAGTGTTAATACTTGTAATGCACCATCTGTTGGAATGACAAATGCAATGCATGTGTGCCTTTTTGTATGGGATTTGTGAAAGCAGTGCTAATTTTTGTGATGTACCATCTGTTGGAATCACAAATGCAATGCATATGTCTGTATTATACGCCATTTGGTATGTGATTCATAAAACCAATGATAATGTTTGTGATGCACCATCTGTTGGAATGAACAAATGCAATGCATATGTCTCTGTTATATGCCATTTCATATGGGTTAGTAAAAGCAGTGTTAATACTTGTAATGCACCATCTGTTGGAATGACAAATACAGTGCTTATGTCTGTGTTATATGCCATTTCGTTTGTGATTAATAAAAGAAGTGATAATGTTTGTGATACACCATCTGTAGGAATGAAAAATGCAATACATAAGTTCCTTTTATGTGCCTTTTTGTATGGGATTTGTGAAAGCAGTGTTACTTTTTGTGATGTGCCATCTCACAAATGTAACGCATATGTCTCTATTATGTGCCATTTGGTATGTGATTCTTAAAAGCAGTGATAATGTTTGTGATGCACCATCTATTGGAATGAACAAATGCAATGCATATGTCTCTGTTATTTGTTATTTGGTATGGGATTTGTAAAAGCAGTGTTAATGTTTGTGATGCACCATCTGTAGGAATAAGAAAGGTATACAGACAGACGCATATCCTTTTGTTAAGGTGAATTTAGTTGTATGCGAATCACAAAAGATAAAAATATGAATTTGCGTCTTTGGCTTCCCTTTTGACATTTGTTTTCATAGATGCAAGCTGATGCAGATTTTCTCTTCATCATCCTCATTCTTGTGTGTACACTATAGGAGAGCCCACTCAGGGGTGCAGGCAGAATTTTTTCTTTGTGCTTCTGTAGTAAAGAACCACAGTCAGTGGGGAAACTTACCCTTTGAAAAATGAGTGATGCTCTTCAATCCGCCCATGCAACGTTCCCTCTGCATCCCCCCACTGACGTCCCTGAGATAGATAGATAGATAGATAGATAGATAGATAGATAGATAGATAGATAGATAGATAGATAGATAGATAGATAGATAGATAGATAGATAGATAGATAGATAGATAGATAGGATTGGCTCCTTGTCTCATCGTTTGTGCGTTGGAGTGAATTTGTACACAAAATGAATGAATGCATAATTTAAATCTAAACCCTTGACAGGATGGACGTGTTAACTAATGGAAAGATGGTGGTCTTCCCCCCGTGATGGTGACTTCAGACGTCTTCTCTCCAGGGCTTGCCTACTTCCCCAGTCACCTGATACCCATTTTGCTGATGCATGCCCACCTGAATCCCTATTAGCTGGTGATTCTGCCATCTTAAGACGATGTGCCCCCTCATGTGGACTATCAGTTCAGCCCTCGAGTGCCTTTGCATGAATATTCCTTTTCGTGCCATCCTGCCTTAACCCACAGAGCAACAGCAGTTGGCTGTTTGCAGGATGTTGGCACTCTACGGCAAGCTCAGCTTCCTATTTATCTCCGATTCTCTCATCCTCTTTGTTCCTTGGTATCAAACAATCCAGCCATTCTTGCGTATCCCAAGTTCACTCCCTTGCAGTAAGTAAGGAGGATTCAAGGGCAGTGTGGACTGTCAGCCACTGTCATAAATCCAAAATACAGCTTGTTTTTCAAGACTGAGGCCCTGAATGTGCCCCAATGGAATTCCTCTCTTCAACAGCCAAGAGCATTTTCAGCGTTTATCACAGAGAGTCTGGCTTAAGAAGCCAAGCAGGCAGTGTCCATCACAAAAAGACCAGCTTGCCGTGTGAGCACCTTGATATGAATGGGAGATGTGAAAGGTCATGAAGAGCATAAGTCTTGGGATTGCTGAAGTGTGAAGCCTCATAGTGGAAAAGAACTGACTGAGTCAATAGGGGTCTGATAAGAAGGAGAAGAGCGAACCAGAAAGTTAAAGGAGGGTTCACTAAAGTCACTGCAAGATGGAGACATAAAGACAAAGCCTGACAGAGGGGATACACAGCCAAAGGTGGGGGAAACGAGCCTTTTGTGTCATTTCTTATAACGCTTACAGAACTCGTCTCTTACAGCTGGGTGATGTGCTCTGAATTCCCACAATGAGATTTTGTGTGTCAATGGTCAGCTCTTAGGCTGAATGTGCTGTGCTGGCCATGTCCTGACCAAATAAGAAGTCATCGACACCACCTGTAGATGCTTTTCCTGAGAGTGGAATTATTGATGACAAATCATTTGGTGATCTTTTCAAATCCCTTGCCAGGCTCATAGGTATCCAAAACCTTAATTCTGAAGGCCTTGTCGAGAACTCCTGATGACACCACACATTTCAATAGAAAGAGAGAGAAAACACCAGACCCTTGATATCGGCGGTTTAAATTAGACAGTCAGCTCCACCTGCAAACTCCACAAGGAGGTTCTGATCACTGACACCTCATCTGGAACACCTGATTCTGATCGGAGGAATCTGAAGTGCTGAAAAATGGAAGGGAGGACTTACTGTTTCCATGTCACCAATCTGCATTCTTGTTCATTGAGATTATGAGAATGAACACACCATGTTATTTTCAAGGTGGAGGTGGGATTACATCAGGGATCGGCTCTGAGCCCCTTTCTTATTTGCAATGGTGATGGAAAGGTTGACAGACGAGATTAGACAGGAGTCCAAGTGGATTGTGATGTTTGCTGATGACATTGTGATCTGAAGTGAGAATAGGGAGCAGGTTGAGGAGACCCTGGTAGGAATGAAGATCGGTAGGACCACCAAGACAGAATGCATGTGTGTGAATGAGAGGGAGGTCAGTGGAGTGGTTTGGATGAGGGGAGTAGAGTTGATGAAGATGAATGAGTTTAAATACTTGGGATCAACAGTACAGAGTAATGGGGATTGTGGGAGAGAAGTGAAAAAGAGAGTGCAGGCAGGGTGGAATGGGTGGAGAAGAGTGTCAGGAGTGATTTGTGACAGACGGGTATCAGCGAGAGTGAAAGGGAAGGTCTACAGGATGGTAGTGAGATCAGCTGTATTATATGGGTTGGAGACGGTGGCACAGGAGACAGAGCTGGAGGTGGTAGAGTTAAAGATGCCAAGATTTGCATTGGGTGTGATGAGGATGGACAGGATTAGAAATGAGGACATTAGAGGGTCAGCTCAAGTTGGACTGTTGGGAGACAGTCAGAGAGGCGAGATTGCGTTGGTTTGGACATGTGCAGAGGAGAGATGCTGGGTATATTGGGAAAAGGGTACTAAGGATAGAGCTGCCAGGGAAGAGGAAAAGAGGGAGGCCTAAGAGAAGGTTTATGGATGTGGTGAGAGAGGACATGCAGGTGATGGGTATAACAGAACAAGATGCAGAGGACAGAAAGATGTGGAAGAAGATGATCTGCTGTGGCGACACCTAACAGGAGAAGCCAAAAGAAGAAGAAGATCTTTCATGGGTCATTCGTTCAAGTGTATCACCTTTATTTGTAGGCACTGCTTGCATGAAGATCTACTGTTTGCCTGTTCAGATATGCTGAGAAAGTTGACAGTTACCAAGGGGTGCACTTACTTTGTCACCTGACAGTCAACACCACCAGAGGACCTTGAAAAACCACACTTGAGCCCTGGGGAGAACATGCGAGTGAAATAGGACAGTGGTCAGGCCAGGATTTATAAATTGAACCCAGGTCCAAGGAGCTACAGGTGGAGAAAGACCCCAGTTTAGTGTGAATTTATTGCTTTGACTGCTGTTCTTGCCCCCAGGGACTCGGAGCTGCCATTTCATTTGCTTCCCCGGCCCTGAAGCAGCAGCTCCACCTGATCATCTCAGCTAAGCCCAGGCTGTCGGGAGTAGCAGCAAGCCAATTTAGGATGGGGGAGTAATGTGGAGCTGCTTCAGCCCTTATCTTCATTTTGGAGTTAGGGAGGTCACCAAAGTTATGTGAATCATCCGAACGTTCATTTGGGGAGGCAGTCTGCACTCCTCTGCCATGATCAAGCATTATGTGAATTTGTGCCCACTGGCAGCAATGGGGAGGTTATAACCAGAAAGACAAAGAGATCTGAAAACCCTTCAAAGCAGCCGATGCCCAACTAATAAAGATTAATAAAGAAAACAATTTCACACAAAGATTTTTTTTTATTATTAAAAATATTGATATTCATTTCAACATATTTAAAATTAAATAATAAATTAAATAATAAATAAATAAATAAATAAATAAATAATACCATAAAAACGTAAAACTCCAAACAGTAGAGAACACAGACTTGACAAATAAAGAGATGCATGGCATAAAAACAAACAAACACAAAATGCTGCTCCCCCATTCAGAAGCTTGACCTGTGAAATGCAAGACCAACTGTTCTTCATTCCAAACAACTTAAACTTCACATTTCCAAAAACTTTTAAAGTTGTGACAGGATCTGAGCTGACAGCAGGTCCATCCATATTGTGACCTTCAGCGCCTGCTTTGCGAGGAACTCCCAGGTATTCGATGAGTACCCCTGAAATAAAAAAATGAAAGGTTGAGTTGGCTTGAAGGAGGGGTTTTAACTAGAGACTCAATATTGGAAAGATGGTCACTCAAAACAGCTCGGCGTAAGGACGATCGAAATGGTTGCTGGCACCATTGCTCCGTCTCCATAGGCCATCTTTGAAAATTTGTTTTGATGTCATTAATGCTCATTATACTTTCACTCTTTGGGCCCAGTGGTCAACTGACATCAGCAGAAAGACACACTGGGCAGTTAGTGATTATAACCCACCTGGCACCACCTAGGTGAATTTTGGCAAGGGATATTGCAACTCTGCCCCATTCAATAATAGTGCATAGAAAAAAGGGCCTGAGTCTTCTGGATGACACGTGTCATGTGACTGCAGAGTGTGTCATGTGACTGCAGGTGGGCAAGTATTGTCTAGGTGGTCAGTCGCCTGCTCTAGTGGCAAGGAACAGCTCAGTGGTTGATGCCACCGTAGCATTATAAAGGAGTTGTTGGAGTTTATTAATTACTGATCAGGGGCAAACAATTGAGACAGCATCCACCCTGTGGTCCCTAAACCCCTCCAAAGGTGTGTGGCTGTCTTCTGGTCAGTACTGGCAAGAGCCTCTGATACCCAGTCCCTCAATCCACTGAGATGTTGTTCAGTCAGTCATCTTCCAACCCGTTATATCCTAACACAGGGTCACGGGGGTCTGCTGGAGCCAATCCCAGCCAACACAGGGCGTAAGGCAGGAACTAATCCCTGGGCAGGGCGCCAGCCCACCACAGGGCACACACACTCACACACCAAACACACACACTAGAGACAATTTAGCATCGCCAATGCACCTAACCTACATGTTTTTGGACTGTGGGAGGAAACCGGAGCACCCAGAGGACACGGGGAGAACATGCAAATTCCACGCCCACTGAGATGTCCTGTTATTAAACTGCCAAGTCCTGTGAGAGCGTTTTGATTTTCATTTTTCTTTTCTTTTTTTATTGCAGACTGCACTTCCATAATTAATTGAATAAATGAGGCCATGTCACATTAGGTGATTTTCTGTCGTAGACTTCATCTCTATAATCTTAGCAAGTCAGATGACCGTCGTTGTGTGGTCCTGTGCCCTGCACTTGTGTACAGGATGTCCCAAAAGTCACTACATACACTTCCTTTTTTCTATTTCGTTCCATGTATCATTCGGAGAGACTTAAGCCATCAGCATATGACAACTTAGTGTGGTGTTCCTGCTGTGTCCAGTAGAGGGCAGTATGCATGGAAAAAGGGGGAGAGGGAAAAGAGGAAAACGAGACGGAGGATCGTTGGGTTGAGGTTGAGTTTGTCAATAAAAGGATTTTGAAAAGGAGACTGCATGTATGGAAAATAAGAAATTAGTATATTCATGTATTAGCATAAAAAATCCAGCTACAGGGGTTGCACAAACCAGTATGTTTCTTCATGCCGGTCCCAAGCCCGGATAAATGGGGAGGGTTACGTCAGGAAGGGCACCAGGTGTAAAATTTTGCCAAATCAATATGCGTACAACAATTTTGGATGATCCGCTGTGGCAACCCCGAACATGAGCAGCCGAAAGTAGAAGAAGATGTATTAGCATAAATAGATACTAAAACTTATTAGCATTAACCTTAGTGCAAGTATTAATACAAGTCAGGCACACCAAGCAAATGGTTAAAAGAAGGCGCATGCCATATTTCTTTTTTAATTAAAGCTTAGCTGTAGCCACCAATATCTTATCAACTTGAGGGACATAGAGGGGGGAGAATGACAGATAGAGACAGCCCAAGAGCGGAAGAGGAGGACCACCAGCAAGGTCAAGGCCGACCTAAAAATAAGCGAAGCAAAAGGTAAAGGCGAATAATAAATTATGAGAGATATTGGTGGTTCCCATGAAAACTTGAGAAGCCAGCTGCGGAAGAGAGTCAGAAGAGAGCAGCAAATGAGCTGTCTTGAGCGAGGTCAGCATGATAAGAAATGATTATATAAACTGTGATTTTTGGCTTGTTCGGGGCTCAATTCGATTTGGCCTAATTGGGTTGAGTCTGCGTTGTTGTTTTATTGCAATAAAGCTAATTACTCTGTTTGCCTATCCTCTCACTCCTAGAGCATTCTTTCCAGGTGAGAATCTCTGGTGCATCTTCTGCCTCGACACGTGCTGTTTGTACTGGCTGAATACACAACATATTGGCGACGAGGATGTCTTTACTATCCCTGGACCAGCCGACACCTTTCCTTTCACACCCTGGTGAGCCTACAGTTACTTTCACTACTTGGCTACGCATTTTTGAGATTCACATGCTTGCCGCTAATCAGGTCGAGCTTCCCGATGCGAGAAAACGTGCTTTGCTTATTCGCTGTCTCGGAGCAGAAGGGCAACGTATTTTTTACACATTACCAGCTGAAGACAATACATACAACACTGCTGTAATGGTTCTAAAAAAGTTTTTTGTGCCGAAAGTTAATGTTGTCGCTGAACGTTACAAGTTCCACCAGCGCAGCCAAAGGGCTGGCGAGTCGATTGAGCAATACGTTGTTGCAGCTTTATTAGGGCTCATTTATACTTCACGCTCAGAACGCATACGCGCCCGCATCATGGCTGCCACACGTTCCCAGCGTTCATTTGGCGTGTCCTCAGAAATTAACGCGACGCATGCGCAAGTTGCAGTACCAGAAAAAAATCGGGGGGCGCAGTGTGCTAAAAGTTGGAATGTGACGTCAGAGTCTCTGTTTACTATCAACATGTGACAGAAAGCTGCTTTGCGGATCCTACGAGATCGGTGTGCGCGCTTCGATATTTGATAAATGGTTCGATGTGGTGAAGCAAAATGCCGACATACAGATGTATTCGTGGTGCTTTTATATTCAAGCGTCACATATTCCCAATCGTAATGACACGATACGTTTTAAAATTCTCATGTACCGTCTTCTGTGCCGTCTTTTTTTCTAGGGCTTCCTCTGCTTCTGACAGCAGCAGATCGCCACATCGAGCACATTAAATGTATGATATTCTAACTCTGCACATTTAGAATCCTTAGATTTATACTTGATATCACATTCATGACGAAATGCATTAAAGTATGTATATTACATTTTACAGATAAATCGGTAATTTCGTTTAAATAATGAATACTGTTAATAATGACACACATGGGGGTGACACGGTGGCAGAGCGTTAGCGCTGCTGTCTTGCACGGAGTCACGTCGCTGATATTCCCTGCCTGGAGTTTACATGTTTTTCCTGCTGGGTTTCCTCAGTGTGCTCCGGTTTCCTTCCAAAGATAATGCAGAGTTGGTCACACTAAAATGACGCTAGTGTATGTGAGTTCTTGTATTCACCTTGCGATGAGCTGATGCCTTGTCCAGGGATTATTTCTGCCTCATGCCCAATGCCAGCTGAAATGGACAAATCCCTGGACTGATGGATTTAATCATTAAACATTCTTTTCGGAGATATTGCTGTAAGGTGTCATCGGAATTTAATGGGTGTTCCAGGCCGAGGCATCATCCAGGGAATGTTTCTCACTTGTGCCCAATGTTTGCTGGAATGGACACATCCCTGGATTTAATCAATAAACATCCTTTTCAGAGATATTGCTGTAAGGTGTCATCGGAATTTAATGGGTGTTCCAGGCAATTCACAACACAGAGAAGCCGAACCTGTTCTCACCGTGATGATATCTCGCACTAACACCTGGTGAATTCCTCCAGATTTACGCAAAGTATGCGTGCAAGTATAAACAGTACAACACTTGTGTAGAAGGAGCGTCCGCTGCAGTATGCGTCGCGTGAAGTATAAATCCTTACGAGAACTGATGGTTACTTGTGGGTTTGGAGAACTGACTGATGAAATGATACGGGATCAGGTTGTGGAAAAGACTAGTGCTTCTCGTATCAGAGAACGGCTACTTCTGGAGTCTGATTTAACTTTGTGGAAAGCAATTACAATTGCAAGTCGGATTGAATACACCATGGCTGAGGCCAAAACACTTAGCCAAGTGGCAGCTGCTAGCACACAACGCAAAAATCGGACAAAACGCCTCTGCATAAAAGCAGTACAGTAAGACATAGAGCGCCAGAACAACTAACAAGACAGTTAACTGATATGCAGAAAAAGACGTGTTTTTGGTGTGGGTCAGCACAACACACGGCGAATCATGCGGGGTGCCCTGCTAAAGATGCAGACTGCCGTAAATGTAAAAAGCATGACCATTTTGTGAAAGTTTGCCGCAGTGCAAGATATACAGATGTTCATGAAGTAACTACTCCTGAAGTTACGGTGTTGCATGTAGAAAACAATAAGGTTAATACCTCGGGCAATATCCTGTGCACAGTCTCCATCACTACTGTATCAAATAGAGAAGTGATTCCAATTAGCCTGATGCTTGATACAAGTTCAGCGGTTTCTCTTTTACCTGAATCGTTTTATTCTACTTATTTCGCAAAGGAATCACTTACAGCTCTTAAGCTGCGACTGGTTAGTTACCTAAAAGAACAAATTCCTGTTCTTGGATGCCTGCCTGTGACTGTAACATACCAGTCCAACAGTGTGGATGCTGAGTTTTATATGCAGGGTGGTCCAGATCTAATTATGCAACTGTTCGACTGACAACCGTCTCCCCGCCATTTTGGAATGCAGGGTAGGTGCTGCCATCTATCGGCAACAAAAAGAATTTTAAGTGAAATCTCTATGTGCAAGGCAGGTGCTGTGAATTCTGTATGTAATAAACTTAATAATAATAATAATAATAATAAGTATAAGTATAATAAGTTATATCATAATGAAAATTGCAAAATTAGATCTGGACCACCCTATAGTACAGGGAGGAACACCTATACTGGGTAGAGATCTATTTGCTGCACTTAATATGCAATTAATGGATGGTTGTATTACTACATTTCCCTTTACCTCAGTGCAACCAGTGTCAGCACTCACACCACAGTGCTCTGGGTTGTGCAAAAGACTTTGTGCATAAAATAAAAATACGAGCAGATGTGAAGCCGGTCCAACAGAAATTGCGACGTTTACCTTTCTCAATAAGAGATGATGTTTCAGAGGAGTTAAAAAAGCTAGTTGAACAAGATGTAATTGAAAAAGTGGAGTTTGTCAATAAAAGGATTTTGAATAATAGTTCTTTGCATTTATATAGCGCTTTTCACGCTACTCAAAATGCTCAGCAATTGCAGGTTAAGGGCCTTCCTTGCTCAAGGGCCCAATAGAGCAGAATCCCTATTGGCATTTACAGGATTCGAACCGGCAAGCCAGTGCAGATCCCTAGCCTCAGAGCCACCGTGCTGTTTGTACTGGCTGAATATACAACACTCAGGCTTGGCATTTTTTTTGGAAGTGTATCATTCCCGCAGTTCGTATCATTCCCGCAGTTCGGAGACCCGGGTTCGCTTCCTGGGTCCTCCCTGCGTGGAGTTTGCATGTTCTCCCCCATGTCTGCGTGGGTTTCCTCCGGGCGCTCCGATTTCCTCCCACAGCCCAAAGACATGCCGGTTATGTGGATTGGCAATTCTAAATTGGCCCTAGTGTGTGCTTGGTGTGTGGGTGTGTTTGTGTGTGTCCTGCGGTGGGTTGGCACCCTGCCCAGGATTGGTTTCTGCCTTGTGCCCTGTGTTGGCTGGGATTGGCTCCAGCCGACCCCCGTGACTCTGTGCAGATTCAGCGGGTTGGGAAATGGATGGATGGATCATTCCCTTAACCATGGCGCCCCTCTCCACTTTGCTAGGTTAGTCAGAGATTTCCTGAACATCAAGTTTCCTGACCGATGGATCGGTCGAAGTGGTCCTCTCGAATGGGCTCCCCGCTCCACTGACCTTACACCTTGTGACTTTTTTTTTGTGGGGCTATATCAATAGCAAGGTGTATGCCACTAAGCCCCGTAACCTTGTCACAGCTTGAGGAAAGAATCTGCACGGCCTGCATGCAGTGAAGTCGGGGAAGAAATGCTGCCAAAACGTCGGAGAGGCTCGCGCCCGAAGGTGGCTGAAAGTTGTCGAAAATGGAGGCACTCATGTGGAGGTACACAACTAGTCTTCAAGGCGTTGGAACATAATGGCAAGCCTAGCAAGTAAACCTGCAACGACTCCTTTGTTGATGCTAGAAATAATAATAAGCTCAGTTTCTTGTGTAATTTGTAGAAATTTATTAAAAGTGTATAGTGACTTTTGGGACACCCTGTATTGTGACATACCTAGAAGCTGCACAGGGCTCTGTGGCCACTAGGGGGCCCCCACCATTTCATCCTGCAATGGGAAAGATGGGGGAAAGGGAATGTTGTCAAATGACCACTAAGCTGTGGCCACCATCCTTCGATCACTGAGGGTTTTTTGGATCTAGAGGGCCAAGAATAGGAGGAAGACACAGAAAGCTTGACATCTGGCATAACTAGACATCAAGATGAGTCCAATGGTATATCATATGTGGGGTTTTAACGTAGCGGTGGGTCCAAGCAGTGCCGGACATTAAAAAAAAAAAAAATGAAGTAATTTCAAAGCGTTCAGGAGAAATTCCTATGGTGACAATATTTAAACTAACAAAAAAACGACACCTTAACAAAAGGCAACTAACAAAGTGTTCACAAAAGGAAGGAAATTTAACTAAAAGGAAAAGAAGCACAGAGCGCAAAAGAAATACAGAACAAAATCCACCATTGAGAACTACACAAAGCCAGGACACACAATGCTGGGTGGGATTCCAGATGGACACCGGCCCACTGCATGGCACACATGCACACAAACACTCACACTCGGGCCAATTTCACGTCACCAGTTCACCTAGCGGGCGGCATGGAGGCGCAGTGGTTGCGCTGCTGCCTTGCAGAAAGGAGACCTGGGTTCCCATCTTGCATGTTCCCCCGCAGTCCAAAGACATGCAGGTTAGGTGCATTGGCGATCCTAAATTGTGCTTGGTGTGTGTGTGTGTGCCCTGCGTTGGGCTGGCACCCTACCCGGGATTTGTTCCTGCCTTGCCGGACTGGCTCCTGCAGACCCCCGTGACCCTATGTTAGGATATAGCGGGTTGGATAATGTGTGGATGGATGGAGTTCACGTAACCTGCACATCTATTACTAGGACTACCCAGAAAAAAGAAAGGCACACACACACACACATATATGACAAGTGTGCCAACTTCATAAAGATGGTGAGAAGGTGGAGATTTGAACCCCGGTTGTTCAAGCAATGAGGCTGACCACTATGTGACCACAACAACCTTAAATAAAAATGTGTTTGAAAAATGAGACATGTGCTTTTCTCTTAAACTGTCATCAAAGGCAAAAAGAGGAAATGTTGGTGACTTACGCGGCTTTCTAACAACTGTTTGAGGCTCCTGAAGTATGTCCTCAGCTGAGAGCACTCCGGGCAGGCTACTGGTTTCAGCTGTAAAATAAAAGAGACAACAAATAACAGATGAGGTGGTAGGGAATGACCAGAACCCACGTACTTCCTACTGGTTCCCCAAATGCCACAAAGGTCCACCCAGTTGGTTTCTGAAATCCTTCCAGTTCTATAACAATTTGACCGTAATGGTCCTTTCGTTTATCTTCTGTAAATGTAAGAGCTTTTTCATTCCTCTTCACAAGTTTTAGTTGGCTAAACCAGATTAGGACATCGGGTACCCCCAAATATCTTCTCATTTTTGAGTCACATGGCAATAAAGAGTTTGTCTAAGGTGCCTGTGACTGTCATTTCAGTATGCCCCCTGGTGCAAATAAATCGACATTACAAATCAATTAACCTGCATTCTAAACGTGTAAAGAGTTTACAGGGAGCTGTTGGGAGGAAGCAATCCCGACCCCAATTCAGACGTACCCTCACTTCAGAGTTATCAGCTCATCTGACCCCCTTTGGGATGTGGAAGGAAAGAAGAAAGCCAAGATAAAACCCAGCCGACACAGGGAGATCAGACAATAACCTTCGAACTGTAAGGCAGCCACACAATCCACTGTGCACTGTTCACATCCTAGCCCGGTCTCTGCCTGTCTGTGTCTACATTGCCTCACCACAGTGTGTCCATGGAGGTGTTTCCCAGGTGCTCCAGTTTACTCTTAAACATCCCAAATTTGTGCAAAAAAAGCTGACTGGTATTTACAAAGGGGCTCTGTGGGGGTCTGAAAGTGAAAGTGGCCAGCGATAGACTGGCAGCCGGTCCAGACCAGAACCATCCATCCATTTTCCATCCATCCATTTTCCAACCCGCTGAATCCGAACACAGGGTCACGGGGGTCTGCTGGAGCCAATCCCAGCCAACACTGGGCACAAGGCAGGAGCCAACACTGGGCACAAGGCAGGAACCAATCCTGGGCAGGGTGCCAACCCACCGCAGGACACACACAAACACACCCACACACCAATTTAACATCGCCAATCCACATAACCTGCATGTCTTTGGACTGTGGGAGGAAACCGATGCAGACACGGGGAGAACATGCAAACTCCACGCAGGGAGGACCCGGGAGGCGAACCCAGGTCTCCTAACTGTGAGGCAGCAGCGCTACCCACTGTGCCGCCCTGCATTATTATCAATCTTTAATTTAATATTGTTTTTTGTATCAGTAAGGTGCTGCTGGAGTAAGTGAATTTCCCCTTGGGATTAATAAAGTATCTATCTATCTATCTATCTATCTATCTATCTATCTATCTATCTATCTATCTATCTATCTATCTATCTATCTATCTATCTATCTATCTATCTATCTATCTATCTATCTATCTATCTATCTATCTATCTATCTATCTATCTATCTATCTAGCTTAGGTGGATTGGCGATTCTAAATTGGCCCTAGTGTGTGCTTGGTGTGTTTGTGTGTGTCCTGCAGTGGGTTGGCACCCTGCTAGGGATTGGTTCCTGATTTGTGCCCTGTGTTGGCTGGGATTGGCTCCAGCAGACCCCCGTGACCCTGTGTTTGGATTCAGTGGGTTGGAAAATGGATGGATGGATGGAGTTATGACGACTGTGGTGGGCTGGCGCCCTGCCCAGGGTTTGTTTCCTGCCTTGCGCCCTGTGCTGGCTGGGATTGGCTCCAGCAGACCCCCGTGATCCTGTAGGTTAGGATATAACGGTTTGGATAATGGATGGGTGGATGGATGGATGGATGGATGGATAGATAGATAGATAGTGTGATATGTGGCCGGCCTTTCATCCTGGCCAATACCCCCAGGCAGCCAGGTGGAGCCCTCCCTGCATCATGGAGGTGCCCCGAATGCCAGCAGGGAATTCTGGACAATGTAGTTTTTATCCCCAGCCCTGTTGGATACCTTGGGGCCAGCTAGAAGGCACTGCAGGGAGGAATAAAGACTACTGTATTTGCCTTCCGGGGTGAAGAAAGAAGGATTTTTATCTGACCCGGAAGTGTTCCAAGTCACATGGACAGAGAGGGCGAAACACTTCCTGGTCAAGGACTATAAAAGTATTGTGGGAAATCCCAGACGGCGAGCTGAGCTGGGTGGAAAGGTGGCAACGTGTCTTGGAGTGAGGAGGATTATTGTTTATTGATTGTGTTTGAGTATTGTGGAGAAGAGGGTGCTTTGTGCACTTTATTATTATAATAAATATTCATTTTGGACTTTTATCTGGTGTCTGATGTCTGGTCTGAGGGTTCAAGGGGTCACGGGGACCCATAAACTGTCACAATAGATAGATAGATAGATAGATGTGAAAGATGCTATATTCTACTATTATAACAATGGCTAGATAGATCAATTTTAAAAGCGCTACTATTTATTTATAATGATAGATAGATACATAGATACTGCGGTGGGCTGGCACCCTGCCCAGGGTTTGTTTCCTGCCTTGCGCCCTGTGCTGGCTGGGATTGGCTCCAGCAGACCCCCCGTTACCCTGTAGGTTAGGATATAACGGTTTGGATAATGGATGGGTGGATAGATAGATAGATAGATAGATAGATAGATAGATAGATAGATAGATGTGAAAGACGCTATATTCTACTATTATAACAAAGGCTAGATAGATCAATATAAAAAGCGCTACTATTTATTTATAATGATAG
Organism: Erpetoichthys calabaricus; assembly: GCF_900747795.2. NCBI lineage: Eukaryota > Metazoa > Chordata > Cladistia > Polypteriformes > Polypteridae > Erpetoichthys > Erpetoichthys calabaricus. The sequence goes on from NC_041407.2 coordinate 108,275,549, forward strand.
ACGGACGGACAGACAGACAGATGTCACAGACATTATATAAAAGACAGATTGATCGATTATTTTATTTACTTACACAAGATTTAAGTTCAAATGCTTGTCTGTGCAGAAGCACTAGAAGATGCTCCCGCCGCGTCTCTTCCCATGTTGTGTTTTCCGCCAGCCTAAAAATCATCACAAAGTTCTCTGAGGTTTTCTGAAGAATCTTAATTTTTCTGTCAATCTGAAAGTGGAACAGAAACAGAAGAAATGTTGAAACAGAAAGAATGCAAAGAACTTTTTTTACAGAGTACTAAGATAAACAGAAAATATAAATTTGAGAACAAATTCTCCGTCAACAATTAGCAATAAACGTTCATTTTTTTCGGTACAAATCGCGTTTTTGGGGAACACTTATCATAAATGAACCTGAAGCCTCTTCACTGTTGCAATTTTATTTTTTGAAGTTAGCAACAGGACTGTACCTCTGATGTGTTGTGTAACTTGAAAATCTCTTCTGGAATGGCAGTTTGAGTTTCTTCTCCTATGACGTCTTTTACCTGCAGAAAAAAAGAATGACCGTAAGACAAGGCCGGAGCGTGATATGAGGCGATAGGCGACCTTCGGAAGTGGCGGCATTGTCATGCAACAACAAACATTTTCTGAATAAAAAAAAAATGACAGTTAAACATTGGAAACTACATACATATTCAATTCCTTATTTAATACTTTTTTAATGTAAAAATGTTTAAAAATAGTTTCTCTAAAAAGGTTTCATATGTTGCCTTATGAGCTTCCGAAAATCAAAACGGCGCAGGTGCACTTCAGACTTGATGTCTGCGTTATTGGCGTTCAGTTTCCCGATGTTCAGATGTCAGTAAGTGCCGATTATGTCATTTCATAACATTTTGTTAATTTCTCTAGAATCTGAAACTACCCAGGCACTTTTGAACCCTGCCAAGACTGGGTTTAGACATGGCCATTTTAACGTATAAGGGCACAATGGGCATTGACTGGGGGGCCCATGAGCACAGGGACCCACGGTGTTTCTGATGCCAATGTATGTGTCTGTTTGCTATCCAAACAGGGTTCTCAGCGCCCCACTTTTCCTGGGTCCTATAATGCTGGTAAGACGGCCCTGGATTTAGACCGTTGTGAGATGACGGTTTTGCAATCCTGCTCAGTATGTGAAGAGCCGCGGGTTCAGACATTTGGCATGCACGCTTGGCCAAGGAGCTTGCCTGAACACGAATAAATCAGATTTTATTTCCTAATTGTGATGATACCATAGCACTGCGGAGCTTTGGTAGGTGTAGGGATAGCGGCGGGGTGGGGGTGCGGATTTGTGAGGGATGGAGGATCACCCCAGCGCAGAGGGCTGTTCAAGGCGAGGCCGGGAGAGAAGTAGCTCCCTCTTCCTCCGCTGCACCGCACATTTCGGGGGGAACCCGGTGCCTAATCCTTTCTTTCTTAATAAAAGATCAAGTGTCTGTGTGTCCATCTGCTTTCTATGCCCTTTCATTTCAACAGATGATGCATCGGTTATAAAATGTTTTGCATTTGTCATTCCAAATGACGACGCATCATAACATTAACACTGCATTTATGAAACCGATGCTATAAAATTGTTTCTTTTTTTCCTTAATACTAGCAAAAATGCCGGATTGGGAATAGAGTTGTCCTGAGATGTTTCATTAAGTGATACTGCAAAGCAGCTGAACTATGGGGAGGGAATGAAGAGCCGCTGCCTCGCCCTCTGCTGCACCACAAGTTCGCGGGGAAGCCGGTGCTAAATCATCCACTTGTGCAGGACAAGAGGATCAGCTGAGATCCGGGTCGCATTGTTTCACAATCGCAAACCTCAATTAAAAGATATTTTTTTCAAACAGGACCGGTAAAGAATTTATGCATTTTATTTTTAATGGTTTTGAATTTAGCTAATGCGTTTCATTTTCTCGCGTTTCAACAAGTGATGTATTATTTATATCACTTATTATTTTCCCATTGCTCTTCAGATACACTGTATAGTGTGATTTTGGTGTTGTGAATCCTGTATTGCAATAAGGATTGCGTTTGAATCAAGTGGATCACCTGAAGTCTATAGTAAAGTTATATTAAATGGTGGAAAAAACATACATGGCGCCGGCCCTGCACTCAGAAAAGGTCTAAGGGGCATTTGTAATATTTAACACCTTGCATGGTCACACTTTAGTGTCAGTTCCTTCCTTTTTGCGCTCAACAGGGTATGCTTCGACATTTAAAAAAAAATTAAAAACGAAGCGATTACAACTTTAAATATTATTACCATTACCATTTCCTTTAAATTATTAAAGAGCAAAGCAATGATGTTACGCCAAATATGCCTTTCGATTTACACATCGCATTTATGAACACTCTTTCAAAGTGCAACGTGCGTTAATGTTTGAGAACAAAGTCGCTCTTTAAAACCAAATTTAAAAAAAAAGTATTTCGCATAGCACCTTTCAGTAGCAGATGCCGTCCAATAAAGTGATTGTACAGATTTTTAACTAAACGCCACACGCACGGGTTAACTTTGAGTTTCTTTAGTCACTAAAATGTATTATAATTCATTTAAAGAGTAACCAGAACCGGTGAAATAATCTTTTGAGTAAAACAAACGGAAACTTAACTTTAGAAATCCCATCCACTCACTTTTTATCCTGTTTTTTCAAGTCCAGACTCCAGTTCTATAGGAATAAGACAGGAAACAGCACTGGCAGGGACGCCATCCGATCTCGTAGGCACAAACGCACACGCTGCACGAATTTAGAGACGCCAGTCACACCAAAAAGCGTCCCGCCGGGATTTAGGAGCGACGTGGTCCCGATTAACAAAATGTCGCAAACACGAGTTAAGAGCGAGCGCTGCACTCACAAACCGCGAACGGCCGGAATTCGAACTGAGTTGTGAAGCATCAGCGCTATACATTGTGGAACAAAGTTATCTGTTTCTAAATTTACTCGGGAATTGACTTGGGAATAATATGCAGCTGCATAGCGAACACGAAAATGAAATGAAACATTCTCATAGAAAGCCCCGTGGTTTGTTTTCTAGAATCGGGGTCTAAGCTCTGTGGTTGTTTTTTCTGTAATAATAATAATAATAATAATGCATTTTCTTTACATAGCGCTTCTCCTATGCTCAAATCACTTCATTTACCACGTTACTATAAACATTTTGGTTATCGAACTGAACCGAAAGAAAAGGCAAAAACTCACCATCGCACGGAAAACTGTGAGGGTGAAGTTGCTCTTCACTTTGTACTCGCCGCTCTCAATCCACTTGCAGCCGAAACAGACGCTCTGACAACAGACCCAAGAGCGCCAAGCAGAAACTCCACGATCGTACTTGATGCATTTTAGATAGATAGATAGATAGATAGATAGATAGATAGATAGATAGATAGATAGATTAATTCCAAGGGGAAATTCACAATTTAGCACCCCTTGTGGGAATTCGTGCAACAACAGAGAGCCTGGAGGGTACACGCCGAATCGATCAGGTTATGTCGATAAGTCCGTAAAGTTTCAGGGTACGAGAGCGGTGTTTTGCTTGATTCGTGCAAAACGACGCTCGAGTCAGTGCCATGTCGCTCATCGTCTGCGCTTTTACACTCCGAATAGCGATGATGTACAGAAAACGAAAAGCAGGAAGGATTCCCCGCCAGGTTAAGCGCTCGCATGTGCACCCCTCAGTGGATTACGCGGAATTCCATGCTGGAATGCGGTTATTGCTCTTCGCTGGAACCGTTGCTTGTGAAGATAAATTCTCTTCTCTTAAAAATAAAAGTGAATATTTTACTTTTCATTATGTGAAAGCGAAAAAAATTAAGGAAGTATCGTTGATCAAAGGTAGTTTTGATTTGAATCAGATTACGTTCAGCGTGCGCACAGCGCCACTTAGCAAAAGATGCATGGTACACAATATGCCCAATTAGATAGATAGATAGATAGATAGATAGATAGATAGATAGATAGATAGATAGATAGAATTTAATTTTAGCATAGTAGATAGATAGATAGATAGATAGATAGATAGATTGTCACAGACATTATATAAAAGACAGAATGCTCGATCATTTTATTTACTTACACAAGATTTAAGTGCAAATGCCTGTCTGTGCAGAAGCACTAGAAGATGCTCCCGCTGCGTCTCTTCCCATGTTGTAGATAGAGACACTATATAACAGGTAATGATAGGCACTATAACCAGGGCCGGATTTTCCTATAGGCCAACTAGGCTTCAGCCTAGGGCCTCAAGATCAAGAGGGGCCTACATTCAAATTGTTAGCAAAATTTTATTATCTCTCATGTAATTTACAAACTTAAAAATTGAAGGTGAAAGGGCCTCATAAGTGGAATAGCCTAGGGCCTCTTTTCATATAAATCCGGCCCTGACTATAACATCTATCTATCTATCTATCTATCTATCTATCTATCTATCTATCTATCTATCTATCTATCTATCTATCTATCTATCTATCTATCTATCTATCTATCTATCTATCTATCTATCTGTTATATAGTGCCTTTACAGGTTATCAATCTGTCATATACAGTTGAGTTTGTGTAAGGCTGCGTCAATGTGCATCTGCAAAGGTAAAAGTTAAAGTTGAGTTTTGCCCTAAAAAAGAAAGAAGGTTAAAGACTGAACGTTTCAGCTTCATATACCTTCATCACGTGTGTCACTTATTGTTGAAGGGAATGTATGGTGGAGAGCAGGAGTTCATGGGAAAAACCAGAGAAGGAGATTCTTTTTGTTGTATCTGACAGATTCTAAGGGTGCTGGGTTGAATTGTACGTGAAATTCTTTGGGCACACATGATGAAGGTATACAGCCGAAAATTTGAGTCTTTAATTATCTTTTCTTTAATATTTTACCTTATTATTATTATTATTATTATGATGATTAGTAGTAGTAATGGTAGTAGTATGGGCTTGATGAGGCTTTTACTTTAAAAAATAAACTGCGTTTCCATTCCCTGCATTTCACACTAATGGATGACATTGGATGTAAACTGTAATGGAGGACCCCCCCATTCTCCCCCCCCCACCTCGTTTCTTTAGCAGCAGATACTGAAGACGTGGCCTTAATCGCTGGGTAGTCCCTTCCGTTAGACGTGGTGGTGACACGGACCTCAGCCCCATGCAGAGGGTGAATTCCAGCGTCACTGTCACTCAAACATGTGTCCCCACAGAAGCACAGCTTGGTGGTGTTTTCGATCGAGCACATCTAACATAAACGAAACTTTGATGAATTTTTCCTGAGAATAAATAAATATTGTTCCATTGCCCCTTATCTACGTTTTTCTTCATTTTCAGCCGTTCTGTTCAGTTCCTCTTTCTAAGTAGTTTTTTATCCGCAAATCACAATTTAAAGTTCCTGGGGCCACGATGTGGTCGGGGGGCAGGGGTGCTTGTTGAAACAACCTGGGAGGATAAATGAAAAACGAATAAAGGCGATTTATTTTAAATGGCAACGATAAAGAGTGAAGGCCTCTCCGTGGCACTTCCCTTTAGTATAATGTATAATTATAATTATGTAAAAAGTGTATCTTTGGGATGCGCTGCTGTAAAGGTGGCTGAAGGCTGCTGTCACCTCCTGGATCTCGTCCTTGGCTCTTGAGTGACCTTGGCAGGTAGCTTAGCAGAGAAATCTTTCGATGGAGAAAAGTACGCAGAGCTGGTCCCCCCAGTTTGTGGGCTATCTTCCAATTCCTTAGATAATAATGAATAAATGACACACTGTGGGTGGCACGATGGTACAGTGGTAGCCCTAAGGAGTAAGGAGACCTGGGTTCACTTCCCAGGTCCTCCCTGTGTGGAGTTTGCATGTTCTCCCCGTGTCTGCGTGGGTTTCCTCCCACAGTCCAAAGACATGCAGGTTAGGTGTATTGGCCATCCTATATTGTCCTTGGTGTGGGTGCGTGTTGGCACCCTGCCTGTGATTTGTTCCTGCCCTGTGCAGACCCCTGTGACCCTGTGTTAGGATATAACGGGTTGGACGATGACTGACTGACTGACATGACTGACAAACTAAAAACAGTAAATGACAAAAAATCAATACACACTTACATAACATAGATATACAAGTAATAGGTAAAGCAGAGTCCATATTTATAGATTCAGTTTTAAATCTCTAATGTTGAGTCTGATTCTATAGTTAAATGCCCAGGGAGAGAAAAAATGTTGAAACTCCAGGGGTGCGATGCTGGAGAGAAAAACAAAATCTGCAGGGGTTCAGCAAAAGACATCCATCCCCAAATGAGCATTCGACCTAACATAAATGCACTGAAAGTGTTCCTTCACTTTGTAAGCGTCCTCCTTGGAGAATTCACGCAGTGCCTCTCATTGACATTAACAAGTCCGGATTCAGTCCAAAATCACAGGCAGCTGCGCAGGACTTTGATCAGGAGATGATGGTGAACAATGCCACCGCAGAGAAGAAGGCTTTACATTCCTTGTAGCAGTAGAGGTAGTTATCGACCTCTTTCACCCTCAGGTACCACGCCAAACACCAGGTAAAAGTCCAAGACTTCTTTATTTTGAAATAATCACGTGCACAAAGCACCCTCCACTCCACACTACTCATATAAATCAATCAATAGTACAATAATCACAATTCCTCCTCTCCTAGACACTTCGCCAACCTACCTCCCAGCTCAGCTCAATGTCTGGGCTTTCCCATGGTCCTTTATACCCCCTGACCCGGAGGTGTTCCTGTTCCATAACCCACAAGTCCTAATTACTTCAGGGCCAGGGTAAAAAGTCCTTTTCTTCAACCCGGAAGCACGTCGTTTCTTCTTGTCATGTGATTATGACGCAATTCCGGGTTATAGGGCACGAAAGAGTCCACGAGCTTCCCTACAGTGACTCTCGGTGGTCCCCAAGGTATCCAGCAGGGCTGTGCATAAAAACTACAAAGTCCATGAGGCCCTGCTGGAATTCGGGGCCCATCCATGCTGTCGGGAGAGATCCTCCTGGCGGCCTGGGGTTGAGGGCCGGAAACTCTCGGCGGCCATCCATCACAACCTTTAATAGTACTTTAAAGTCAATTATTTAAGCACCAGAGTAACCAGTGTGGCGATGGTAAGACTAGTGAGGTTGTGCTCAGATTTTCTTTTTTCTGGTTGAGACTCTGAACTCGCTGTAAGAGATTGACGTCTTTTTTAGGTAGTCCTGTTAGGAGTGCATTCCAGTAATCTAGTTGACTAAAAACTTCTTCTTTTTTTGGCTGCTCCTGTTAGGAGTCGCCACAGTGGATCATCTTCTTCCATATCTTTCTGTCCTCGTCATTTTGTTCTGTCACCCCCATCACCTGCATGTCCTCTCTCATCACATCCATAAACCTCCTCTTAGGCCTTCCTTTTATCCTCTTACCTTCTCATCACCCTTCTCCCAGTATACCCAGCAATCTCTCCTCTACACATGTCCAAACCAATGCCAACTCGCCTCCCTACTGTCGCCCCAGAGCTGACCCTCTAATGTCCTCATTTCTAATCCTGTCCATCCTCGTCACACCCAATGCAAGTCTTAGCATCTTTAACTCTGCCACCTCCAGCTCTGTCTCCTGTGCCACCACCTACCGGCCCATATAACACAGCTGGTCTCTCTGCTGTCCTGTAGACCTTCCCTATCACTCTTGCTGATACCCATCTGTCACAAATCACAAAAGTGTAAATTAATTTCTCTGTATCTTGCCATGTTAAAAGAGCTTTGACTTTTATAATGTTCCTTAATAAAAAAATACTTTTTAAAAAACACAATTATATTAAGTTAAGAAGTGTTCTACAAAGTAAAAGTAAGTCTCTCATACATTTTCCCACTTATTCTCCCACCTATTTCCCACTTACCTTTTCTGTCAAAAGTTCTTGAGTTGTAGCCTCCAAGCTCACCAGTTACTTAACTTCTAATAATTTGATGGACCCTTTCAGTCGGGTTTCAGGGCACAGCACAGCTGTGAAACTGCTCTGCTACGAGTAACCAATGATTTGCTTATGGCAGCAGACTCTGGACAAAGCAGCATATTAATTCTGATAGACCTCAGTGCAGCATTTGACACTCCGGTCAGACATGACATTCTACTGTCCGGAATGGAGAACATGCTGGGTATCCCTGGTACTGCCCTCCAGTGGTTCAAGTCCTATCTGACTGATAGATAAGAGTTTATTAGTCTTGGCAACAGCAGATCCAGCACAGCGCCAGTCACACAAGGAGCTCCTCAGGGCTCTGTCCTTGGCCCTCTTCTCTTCTGTATTTATATGCTTCCCCTTGGCCATATTATCCGTAGCTATGGACTGGGTTATCATTTTTATGCAGATGACACTCAACTCTATTTCAATGTTAAAAGTGAAAGGCTTTCTGTATCTGAATTCACTGTCGTAATCTTCTTTATTTATTTATCTGGTTTGTACAATGCTATATACTGTATACCCCTGCCGTTGTATCTTAAACTTAAAATGCCTTGTGCATGGGAAAGGCGGTATATAAATAAAATGTATTATTATTATTATAAAGAGAAAGAAAAGCCTAACAGACAACATAGTTGATTGGCTCCAGCAGACCCCCTGTGTTCGGACTCAGCGGGTTGGACGGTGGATGGATATTATTATTATTATCACTTGTAAAATAAAAGTGTGGGCACTTTTGCTAAGATTGTATTGATTGATGAAAAGCGCCCACGCTTTTATTTTACAAGTTATGTATGAGAGACTTATTTTTTACTTTGTAACTTAATATAAGCGTAGTTTTTAAAAAGTATTTTTTTATATTGTTAAAGAGATACGGATCACATTTAAGTGTGCACCTCCCAGCATGCATGAGAGTGTCTATTATGGGATGTTAAAAAGTGAAGAAGGTGCACGAGTGCCGCAATAGTCAATTCCGCATAAAGAAACATTTATTTGTTATAAGTAAGAATCAGCAGTGTACCGAGTTAAGATAAGTGTGCGTTGATTACCAGAGGTGGGTTCGTTTGCATATTCCTTGTATTTTATGTTTTTATATGTTAAGATGTAAAGTCGTTTAAATTTACTGATTACGTTATTGATTTGGATTCTATACTGCCGGTAAGCTAGTGCTTAATTTCAGTAATACTGCCATCTAGTGGACTTTGGGTACTTTATCAATAAGTTTTATGTATTCTTTTTTATTGTAGACCACACATACAAATACACTTATACCTATTCGAATGCAGGTGTATATCTCAAAATAAATGAGTTCAATTTCAAACTAAGCTGCTGTGTGGAATTCTCTGCATCATTTGCCAGTGTCCTGATCGACACTCCGGAGTGAACACTATAAGTCCTGAACATACGAAAAATAAAGTGGTCCTTTGCTACATATATATATATTATTTTCAACTTTTTAGCTTTGGGTTTGTTTTAGTATAATTTTGTAATTAATATTTTAACACTTCCTTTAATATTTCAATCCGTTACTAGTGCCATCTATTGGTGAAATCTTGAACTATTCTTCATATCCATTCATCCATTTTCCAACCCATCCAGCCATCCATCCATTTTCCAACCCGCTGAATCCGAACACAGGGGGTCTGCTGGAGCCAATCCCAGCCAACACAGAACACAAGGCAGGAACCAATCCCGGGCAGGGTGCCAACCCACTGCAGGACACACACAAACACACCAAAGCCAATTTAGAATCGCCAGTCCATCTAACCTGCATGTCTTTGGACTGTGAGAAGAAACCGGAGCACCCGGAGGAAACCCACGCAGACATGGGGAGAACATGCAAACTCCACGCAGGGAGGACCCGGGAAGCGAACCTAACTGCGAGGCAGCAGCGCTACCACTGCACCACCGTGCCGCCCCATCCATTATCCAACCCGCTGAATCCGAACAAAGGGTCACGGGGGTCTGCTGGAGCCAATCCCAGCCAACACGGAGCACAAGGCAGGAACCAATCCCGGGCAGGGTGCCAACCCACCGCAGTATTCTTCATATGAAAATTTCATTTCTTAATTAACATGAATTAATTGATCAGTTAGTGAAGCTGATTAATTGATTCATGTATTGTCATCGGAAGTGAGTAAGTGTGCAAAATTTCAAGTCATGTGGACAATAGGAAGTGGGTTAAATATCGATTACAAGATTTGTACCAGACGACAAACAGGTGAAGTTAAAAATAGCATGGTAATAATAATTAAAACGGGTGGCACGGTGGCGCAGTGGGTAGCGCTGCTGCCTTGCAGTAAGGAGACCTGGCTTTGCTTCCCGCGTCCTCCCTGCGTGGAGTTTGCATGTTCTCCCCATGTCTGCGTGGGTTTCCTCCCACATTTCAAAGATATGCATGTTGGGTGCATTGGCGATCCGAAACTGTCCTTGGTGTGTGGGTGTGTGTGCCCTGCGGTGCACTGGCACCCTGCCCAGGAGGTTTTGTCCCTGTATAAATAAGTTTGCATGTTCTCCCCGTGTCTGCATGGGTTTCCTCCCACAGTCCAAACACATGCAGGTTAGGTGGATTGGCGGTCCTAAATTGTCCCTAGCGTGTGTGTGGGTGTGGGTGTGTGTCCTGCGGTGGGCTGGTGCCCTGCCCGGGATTGGTTCCTGCCTTGCACCCTTTGTTGGCTGGGATTGGCTCCAGCAGACCCCCATGACCCTGTAGTTAGGATATAGCAGGTTGGATAATGGATGGATGGATAATAAAAACGCAACCCCAGGATGTGCGGTTTCAAGTTTAAAGCCATGATTACTCCTAAACTCTTTACATACGCCTTCACTTTTATTGCAAATGGATCAAGTTTATTTCTAATACCTTCTCTATGTCCATGTTTGATGTCAAGTAAGACTTTTGTTTCTTGAGATAAATGCTCATCCATTCAGTAAGGATGAGAGGGCCCAGAGCGTCAGGGTCATCAGATGCCATAGATAAGTGAAGCTGTGTGTCTTCTGCATAGCGTGTGTTTTTATATAATCTAACCTAACAGAAGCATGGGGACTAAAATTAACAGCAGGACCAGAATTGATGATTTACACCATATGCAATATCATGGATCTCCAAAAAATAATCATCACAGCTAACTAAGAATTTTCTACCTGTTAAATATGACTGACAGGCCAGCGTATCTGGAGGATCCCTCTCAGACAAACGTTGATAAAGGGCTAGATTTTCTTAGTAGTAATAACAATAGTCCTCCATGTCTCTGCTGCGTACACTAGGACTGACTTCTTGTCGGTATTGAAGAGTCTGATCTTAATTGCGATAGACAGGTCCCTGGATTTGCCAAGGTAAGTGAAGCTCTCCACCATGAAGAAGTCCCAAATCTCAGGAGAAAACATCATGTCTTGTGCAAACTGACAAGAGAATGGCCTGTATATGCAATACATCTCGATCGTGAGCATTGGTGTTTAATGACACCATATTCAATGTTTATCAAGTAACAGTGCATTACAAAACACATTGCAAGAGTTAAGAAGAGACTTTAGTGTACGGCCTCCTTCATCATGATTACCACTGACTGAGGGGTATTAAGATTGTATGTTTGCGTTTTTTGGTATTTTGGAGTTGCCGTAGTTGGAAACTGAAAAAGTAACCAAAAAGGTTTTGGGGATTTTGTTCAATAAGGAGGTAAAGTAGAGGACATAAGTTAAAACAGCAGCCTGTCTGACCAGCGTTGGAACCAGAAGTGACGTCAGTTTGGGCGTTGGGACCGGAAGTGACGTCGTTGATGTTGAACCAGGCAGGTTTTCCCGTATTTGGTCTGCAGAGATAACAGAGGTAAGTTTAGTGCACCCCGCCACCTCCCGGCCTGGCGGGTAATTACCTTCACTTGGTCCACTCAGCTCCCTCCTAATCGCACGTGTGTGACACAGGCTTTTGTATGTCAGCTGGCCACACTTAGTGGAGTGTTGCGGTGGTGGCTGTCCTTCTGGAAGTTTCTCTTGTCTCCATACAGGTTTTCAGAAACTCAGCCAGAGTGCCAATATGTTTCTTGGTCACTTCTCTTACCCAGGCCCTCTACTGCTCATTTTATCCCAGTGGCCAGCTCTAGGAAGAGTTGTGGTTGTTCTAAATGTCTTCCATTTAAGAATCATGGAGGCGTCTGCACTCATGGGAACAGGAGTCTGGTGGAGCCAATCCCAGTCAACACAGAGTGCAAGGCAGGAACAAATCCTGGGCAGGGCACACAAACACACACCAAGCACACACTAGGGAGAATTTAGGATCACCAATACACCTAACCTGCATGTCTTTGGACTGTGGGAGGAAACCCACGCAAGCTCTGTAGGCAATTCCGTTGACATCACAGCCTGGTCCATCAACTGTGGACCTTCTATAGATCTTCTTCTTTTGGCTGCTCCCGTTAGGGGTTGCCACAGCGGATCATCTTCTTCCATATCTTTCTGTCCTCACCATCTTGTTCTGTTATACCCATAACCTGCATGTCCTCTCTCACCACATCCATAAACCTCCTCTTGGGCCTTCCTCTTCTCCTCTTCCCTGTCAGCTCTATCCTTAGTACCCTTCTCCCAGTATACCCAGCATCTCTCCTCTGCACATGTCCAAACCAACGCAATCTCGCCTCTCTGACTTTGTCTCCCAACCGTCCAACTTAAGCTGACCCTCCAATGTCCTCATTTCTAATTCTGTCCGTCCTCGTCACACCCAATACAAATCATAGCATCTTTAACTCTGCCACCCCCAGCTCTGTCTCCTGTGTCACCATCTCCAACCCATATAACATAGCTGGTCTCACTACCATCCTGTAGACTGTCCTGTCACTCTTGCTGATACCGGTCTGTCACAAATCACTCCTGACACTCTTCTCCACCCATTCCACCCTGCCTGCACTCTCTTCTTCACTTCTCTTCCACACTCCCCATTACTCTGTACTGTTGATCCCAAGTATTTAAACTCATCCACCTTCACCAACTCTACTCCCCTCATCCTCACCATTCCACTGACCTCCCTCTCATTCACACGACATTATTAGTGAAAAAAAAAATAGATTTTATTGCACTAAGTGAAACGTGGCTTAGCTCAGATGGCGCAGCTGTTTTAATCGAATCTGCGCCTCCGGATTACAGTTTTACTCGTGCTGATCGCCAAGGAAAGAGAGGTGGAGGGCTAGCAAACATTTACTCTAGCAGGTTAAAATGTAAAAATATCAGTTTTGGTAAGTTCAAGTCTTTTGAGTATCTCGCCATTGTTATTCAGGGAGATTCTCAGGTTCTAGTATTATCCGTGTATAGACCTCCTAAATTCAACGCGTCTTTCTTTGAGGAATTCTCTGACTTGATGTCAATCTTAATTACGAACTATGACACACTCTTAATAGTCGGCGACTTTAATTTTCATGTAGATAATCAATGTGACCAAAAAGTAAAAGAATTTATGAACCTCATGGACTCTTTTGATTTGAGACAGCTCGTTAATCAGCCTACACATAAAGCAGGTCATACGTTAGACTTAGTAATTACTAAAGGACTAAAAGTTGATATAAAGCAGGTCATTGATACGGGTCTTTCAGACCATTTTCTTCTACTTTTTAATATAGAAATAATGATAGAAAACACTCATGAGAAGCATATTGTTAAAAAATGCTTCTTTGACTCATCAGCAACTTTAAAACTTACAAACATTCTAACCAATCAGTCCGTTTATAGTGCCAACTATAATAGCGAGGAGAATGTAAATAGTAAGGTGGAAAGATTTAATACTAAAGTGAGGGCTGCTGTTGACATAGTTGCACCTGAAAAGACAGTTAAAAAATCTTCTAGCATTGTTATACCTTGGAAGACCCAAAGAGTGTCTGATTTAAAGAGAACATGCCGTAGAGCTGAGCGTAAATGGAGGAAGACTAAACTAACTATTGACTATGAGATATTAAAAGTTAAAATAACAGAATACAATAACACAGTCCGTCTTGAGAGGCGCTGCTATTTCTCTAAGATTATAAATAACAATGCTAGTAATCCCAGAGTGTTATTTTCGACAATTGATCATCTGTTAAACCCAGGTAACTCAAAGGAATGCCTCCTAAGTACTTCCAGTAAAACCTGTGAGGCTATCGCTGTATTTTTCAATCAAAAAATTAATAATATTAGAAATAACATAGTATATCTCCCCAACACTAAGGATCCCCCGAAACCCCAGTACTCCATAATAAATAAATTAGAGTCTTTCACTAGGATAGATTTACCTGATTTACATAAAATAATTTCTCAAATGAAACCATCCACCTGTGCCCTTGACCCAATACCAACAAATTTTTTCAAAGAAGTATCGGGTGTGCTTATTGATAATGTTCTTGACATAGTAAATTCGTCATTAGATACGGGGGTCTTCCCAGACTGTCTTAAGACTGCGGTAATTAAACCCTACTTAAGAAAAATAATCTCGACCCCTCTGCTCTTGAAAATTATAGACCCATCTCTAACCTGCCTTTCTTAAGTAAAATTCTAGAGAAGGCAGTCATTATGCAGTTAAATGAGCACCTCAATAAACATGCTATTCTTGATAAATTTCAGTCAGGTTTTAGAACAAATCACAGCACAGAAACTGCACTCGTTAAAGTAGTAAATGACTTGCGGGTAAATGCAGACAGAGGCCATTTATCTGTTCTCATCCTCTTAGATTTGAGTGCCGCATTTGACACTATTGATCATAATATTCTTAAGAATCGCCTTAGTCAATGGGTGGGCCTCTCTGGCAGTGTCTTAAACTGGTTTGAATCCTACCTGGCAGGGAGAAAATTCTTTGTTAGTTGTGGTAATTATAACTCAAAGACACATGATATTCTATATGGTGTTCCACAAGGCTCTATCCTGGGTCCGCTGCTCTTCTCAATCTACATGCTTCCATTAGGTCAGATTATCTCGGGACATAACGTGAGCTACCACAGCTATGCTGATGACACACAGCTGTATTTATCAATAGCACCTGATGACCCCAAATCTCTTGATTCGCTAACACAATGTCTAACCTGTATCTCAGAATGGATGAATAGTAACTTTCTCAAATTAAATAAAGAAAAAACCGAAATCTTAGTGATTGGCAATAATGGATACAATGAGGCTATTAGAAATAAACTGGATGCATTAGGATTAAAAGTCAAATCGGAGGTAAAAAGCTTAGGGGTAACCGTTGATTGTAATCTGAATTTTAAATCGCATATTAATAAAATCACTAGGACAGCATTTTTTCACCTAAGGAACATAGCAAAAGTTAGACCTCTTATATCATCGAAAGATGCAGAGAAATTAGTTCATGCGTTTTGTCTTTAGTCGGCTAGATTACTGTAATGCACTCCTCTCAGGACTACCCAAAAAAGACATCACTCGTTTGCAGTTAGTGCAGAATGCAGCTGCTAGAATCCTTACCAGGAAAAGAAAATCTGAACACATTTCTCCAGTTTTGATGTCACTACACTGGTTACCTGTGTCATTCAGAATTGACTTTAAAATTCTGCTTATGGTTTATAAAGCTTTAAATAATCTCGCCCCCGTCTTATATATCGGAATGTCTGACACCTTATATTCCAAAATCGCAACCTCAGATCCTCAACTGAGTGTCTCCTTAGAATTCCAAGAGCAAAACTTAAAAGAAGTGGTGAGGCGGCCTTCTGCTGTTATGCACCTAAAATCTGGAATAGCCTGCCAGTAGGAATTCGCCAGGCTAATACAGTGGAGCACTTTAAAAAACTACTGAAAACACATTACTTTAACATGGCCTTCTCATAACTTCACTGTAATTTAATCCTGACACTCTGTATATCCAATTCATTATAATAACTATTCATTCAAAATTTGTACTAACCCCTACTCTCTCTTCTGTTTCCTTTTCCGGTGTCCTATTGGTGGTGGCTTGTGCCACCACCATCTACCCAAAGCACCATGATGTTCCAACAATGATGGATGGATTAAAAGCCAGAAGTCTGTATAACCATCAGCATAAAGTGACTCCGTGAGAACCCTAACTACAAAGAGGACTATTTCATTTATGTTAGGTAGAATGCCCAAAGGGGACTGGGCGGTCTCGTGGCCTGGAACCCCTACAGATTTTATTTTTTTCTCCAGCCTTCTGGAGTTTTTTTTTGTTTTTTCTGTCCACCCTGGCCATCGGACCTTACTCCTTTTTATGTTAACTAAGGTTGTCTTATTTGAATTTCTTATTTGTCTTTTATTCTTCTTTTCTTCATTATGTAAAGCACTTTGAGCTACTTTTTGTATGAAAATGTGCTATATAAATAAATGTTGTTGTTGTACATGTATTCTGTCTTGGTGGTCCTACTGATCTTCATTCCTCTCCTCTCATATCTCCACCTCTCCAGGGTCTCCTCAACCTGCTCCCTACTCTCCCTACAGATCACAATGTCATCAGCAAACATCTCAGTCCACGGGGACTCCTGTCTAATCTCGTCTGTCAACCTGTCCATCACCATTGGAGATAAGAAAGGGCTCAGAGCCAATCCCTGATGTAATCCCACCTCCGTCACTCCTACTGCAGACCTCACCACAGTCACACTCCCCTCGTACATATCCTGTTCCACTCTTACGTACTTCTCTGCCACTCCCGACTTCCTCATACAGCACCACAGCTCCTCTCAGTCACCCTGTCATTTGCTTTCTCCAGGTCCACAAAGATGCAATGCAACTCCTTCTGGCCTTCTCTAATCTTCTCCATCAAATAGATGTGTGTGTGAACTTCCTAATCTATCCAATCAGTTGATCTGACCTCAGGTGGACTCCAAAAAAGGTGTAGAAACATCTCAATGAAGTTGAATAGAATGGGATGCACCTGAGGAATACACAAGGGTTGGAATACTTGAGACATTTGGAAATTTCAGTTTTTCATTTTTAAAAAATTTGGTCATATTGATGTATTGAGTGTTGCATTTTAAGGTCATTTCATACCAGGCACTCAGAGAAAGAGGATGGCAAATACACATGAAGTCATTACAAGAGTCCATCATCCAGAAACACCATGGGAAACTGCTATTAGGCATGTTGCGTCTTCACAACAATGTTCCATCCCAGAAATCCCAAAAATCCAAAGCTGCTGTCAGGGAATGTGGCTTCACAGAGCTTAGCCTCCCACCAGCAGTCCAGACCTGGCTTGACCCCGGCAATTATGTTCTCTTTTAAAATTCCTAAATGGACGCTACTTCCTGATGATGGTGACCTCAAGGAGGGAATACCGGGATGGCTGAAGGACCAAGATGAATATTTCTGTTCTGAAAGGATTAAATCACCGGGGGCAAGGTGGACCAAGTGCATTGAAGTCAAGGGGGATTACTTTGTAAAGAAATGAGGTGAGTTTGATCATCAGATTTGATTCTCTTAGTCAGGCAGATAAAGTATTGAAAACCCCTCATTTATAGTGTCATTCATGCATGCCTGGGGACCACCTTCCAGATTAATTGGACAAGAGGAGGTACTGATGCTACCCGTTACTTCTCTCTACACCTCACGTCCAAGAAGATGTCCCACAACAAATCTCGTAGCCCACAAGGTTCTGCCCCTTCCACCCAGGACACCATATAAATGGGTGGTCCTCAGAAGGAGGCATTCATTTTGGACCTGTGCCTCCATGGTGACAGAGCTCCCGCTGAAGTGCCATACCTTTTGGATGCTGCCTGCTGCTGTGCTTTGAGTGCTGAAGGGACTCATTTTCTTCATTTTTAGGACATCTGATTAAGAGGGGTTGCCCAATTGGCGCCCCAACCTTTCTTCTGGCAATCTTGTTCTGTTGAGTATATATAGATAGTAACACTCCTTGGTCCAAACCTGAGAGGGGCGTGTTTTTGGGAGGACATGGGCTATCAGAGGGGACAGGGATACCCGGAAGAGTCGGCTAAATAAGCAGCTGTGTGAACAGCGTGAATGGCGGTGTGCAGAAATGGCACTAAGAGAAAACACTCCGTGCTTTCCTGCTGCTAAGGACTACCGGTTTGTATGTGTTGGGCTACTGGTGAACCTTGAATGTGGACACTGGGGAAGTGGAGTGAAGCGGTGTATGTATGTGTGTGCGGGTGCAGGAGATGAAGCAGACCAGACGGTGTGGCACTTCAGAAGAACTAGTGTCATTGTGAAAGTGTCACCTGCAGTCTGGTCGCACACACTGAGATGTTACTATATATACATACAGTATATATCTTCATACAAACACACATATGAGTGTCAAATACATGAACACGGTTCCGCCTTAAGACAAAACACACAACTTGGGTCTTCCCTGACCCCACATCGTCCATTTTGTAATCTAACAAAGAACGCCCAACAGGAAGTCGCCACCACTTCACCAACAGACGCTCCTGAAGTTGTGTTCTATCTAAGCCAGGGTTCTTCCCCTTGTTCTTTGTGGATCCATTTATTTATGTTAGTATTACTTTTGTTAATTATCTTCTGTATTTTCTTTGCTTGTGTTATATTCTATGTGTTGTAGTCCTTGTGAGAGAGACGGGGCCACCTGCCAATCACCACCAGGTACTGCCCTCTGTCCAATAATTCCGGGATGGTCTCCCACAGCTCCTGGCCATTCATTTCAAAGGCACTTGGAAGTATTGGTGACCTACTTTGATTTTTTGCGATTTCCAGATATTTTGAACCTGTGCTCTGTTTTTTTTTTTTTTACTTTGTTTTGTCTAGTAAGAATGAAGCCGCTTTTATTAACTGTAAGCAGTGACGTACCATTAATGCTGAAGTCATCCAAGATGTGACTGGCAAACATCATGTCTTGGTTGCCTGGGGCAGCCCGTCAATCATTTATTTTTGAGGCAAAGTAGATTTCGCTGGTGAGATGATGCTGTAGTTGCTGGCTGGTTGGTAAAGTAACTGGCAGAACCCTCCGTTTTTCAAATGACTTGTATTATTCATTGTAACGGCAATTGCATGTGCCAGGTGACAGTGGCTATTTGCTCAAACTCTGCCACCTTACCCCTTTCCCTGACCCCCAGAATGCACAGGAGAGGCGCTATAATGCTGCTCTTGATCTTGAGCGCTCAGTTGCGCAGTACAGCCAGATGCTCTTAAATACAGGAGGCGGGGTCTCGATGCGTCGATGAGGGAGACGGCTCTACCAGCCAATGAACGTCTGCAGCATCGTGATTGTATATGTATGAGGTTGATTAGCATCGAGGCGAACTCACGAACCCACATTTACAGGGTGATTGTGAAGTACTATAAAGGTATAAATTGCGTAGAAATGTGCGTACGTCAGGTTTAATAAATATGATTTTTCACAACCGAATCCAGGCAAAGTGCTGTAAATAAAACAGTTTACCTTTATAGCTAGCCGTGGTTTGACGGTAAGTCCCTTTAGTGGGCAGTGTTTGAGAAGGGTCTAGCTGCAGCTTGCAATACCTATGGCATCAGGTAATGCCCACAACGTCAGTCACAAAACGTCCTTTGATTTTGATAACCTTCCTACAATCCTAATCTTAACCATAGTGTAACGTGGCCCTAATGTTAAAGTGTAATACGATGGGTATTACGTGACTGACGTTGAGGATGTTTCCAGATGTTGGGGCATTACGTGACTGACTTCATAGGTACTGCGGTTTGCAATTATTGTTGGTTTTTTTGGAACAAAGTGCTTTGGGACTCCTAAATCCTATCAGTGTAAAAAATGTCACTAAATTTAATGGTAAAAATACCGTAAATGGTGAAAGTAAAAGACCTTTTCTGAAAAAAAGGAAAGTTATCTTATATTCTACTGAAAATTACCTGTATATCTTAAACAATGCATTTCATTATTTTTTACAGCCAAGTTCTGTAAAATCGATGTTTTTCTACCTTCAAAATATGCTAAATACCGTTTACTGATGCGTTAAAATTACACTGAAAAAATCTGCTAATTTTACAGTGTAAAGCTGTTAAATAACGAAGGTGAACAACCGTAAAATGTAAAACGGTAAAGTGCTGTTTCAGTAACACCGAAATTACGATATTTGCATAAGGACACGCCCCCTTTTACCATATTGTTCCTTTTGAATAGTAGGGAAAAAAACTTAAACCAAGTTAGCAGAGGTATTTTTCCCTGCGTGCTGAAGGTTTTTTGAGGTTATGGACTGAAAAAAGGGAAATGGCAGGTTGGTACATTTACAAGAATGTATTTACTTTATATTACATGTATTGTTTATGTTCCACGTTTGAACATAACTCGATCATGTTTAATTTATTGAATCTTGTGGGATGTGCAATATACTAATTTCAGTCATTTAGGTAGAAGTCAAAATAGTTATATTTAGTCCTCACCGGAAATTAATAAGAGCACCAAGCGGAATTATCATCAGCAGAGGCTGGATAACTTGGCGGTAAAGTCATGTGACTTTCAAAGAAGCAACAGGTTGTTCGTTTGAGGTATTGTCGCTGGTTAAGAGCAAAGAAGGTTAGTGAAATAAAAGTTAAAAAAACAATAAGACACACACACAACGAGAAATATTCAGATATTCATTTAAAATACTTAATCACATATCGTTACTCCGTTTTGAATTTTACCGTAAAAAAAAAAGTGACAGTATTTCTAGGTCTATAAAAATGTTATTTTTAAGATAGAAAACTGACAGCTGGGTTGCCTTAAATTTTACTGTAATAAATAAGGTGACGATATTTTTAGGTCTACGGTATAACTTTATAGTAAACAACTGTTTTTTCTTTGCAACACATTCCAACAGAAGGGAATGTTCAACCATAACCCAAAATTCATGTAGTGTAATAAATTTGCCCATCAATAAACCATTAGAAAATATTGTCAGGGTCAAACCCCAGCACTTAGCTTGTATCAGTAAAGCAACAATAATCAATAGCAAACATGTACCATTTAATTATACACATTAAAAACAATTCAATGTTTATAGAAGCTATGGCACATTGTGTGGTGTATGTTGTCCTATACAGGTGTGCCAGCTTATCGAATACAACGCACCATAAATCAGCTTGGAGTTACGTCCAGAGGCGCCGTTTGAATATGTCATGCCCTGAGACAGAACAGCACTAATGGGCACCTCCACAGTCACATCCTTTCACCATATTAGCCATTTAACAACCAGATCAGAGTGTATCATCTTACATTTCAACCGCAAAGCACGACTATCTATCTATCTATCTATCTATCTATCTATCTATCTATCTATCTATCTATCTATCTATCTATCTATCTATCTATCTATCTATCTATCTATCTATCTATCTATCTATCTATCTATTCAAATTTCAAGCCAGATGCAAAGGATTATTATCTCGTGATGTCATTTTGACATCGTGTAAAACAAAACTAATTAATAACGGGTCCTGTACTACTGCTCTAATTTTTACTCAATCCGCCTCCGAGCTTTTACAGTTGTAAAGTTTTTAATGACATCCGAAAAACTCGCTTGGCGCGCAAGCGGGTGGCAGCACCATTCAGCCTTTGTTGGTATCTGTTGCGCGAAAATAATTCCTTTCTCGTGGATTCCAGACCGCTGTTTTTAAAATGACTGCTCACTCCTGCACTGTGGAATAAACGAAATGTGACTGAGGTTTGGGGGCGGGAGCTGTTGTTCTGTGGTGGGCACAAAGGCATTGAAGCAAGGAGCTGATCTACATAACGGACCCCTCGGTTCAAGTCTCTGCGCCTTCCAGCCTTCTGTAATTCCCACGCAGCCGCCCTTGTCAGTATTGTTACTGCACAGGCCTTCACGCCCCCCCCCCCCCCCCCCCCCCCCAAAAAAAAAATAAAATAAAGCACAGGATCTCCCCGTTATCGCCGGCTGTCGGCGCTCCTGTGCCTTCTCAGCGTTACAGCGCAGTCGCTCTCTCCACTTTGCCATTCGCTGTTCCTGTTTTTCCCACTTTTTAATGGGGCTATGTCTTCGGCACTTCACGCTTCTGTCTTTTGATTATTTTAGAAACAGGCGTAGAGAGAGACCGAATGTTTAAATTTGTGTGAAGATGTGACGACACATTCAGTCTTCGGGTCAAATTTCCCGGGCATCCCTTTGTGGCTGAACAGGAGATTTTCAGTTTCGTTTGACTGCATGCAGACTTATTGCGGTAAGCGTGTGAATCAGAAAAGTTTAACCATCCCGCTAAACACTGCATGGCATCCACTGGCTTACCTTTCGTCTACCATATTTGTGATGCTAGTTTCTGTTATGTTTGTACCGAGCATATTTTTTACTTAGTTCTATGAAACCTACTAAATCCAACAGAGGCATGAGCGGACAGCATGTGTGCAAGTCAGGAAAAAAAGGGATTAAGGTGGGAATCCACGAGCAGACACACACATTCATTTAGAGCCCCAAAAGGACCGAGTGAGCAGGATTTGGGGTTTTGAGGAAAAACAAAATCGGATAGAACGATATAGACAGATAGGAAAAGCACTGATAGATAGATAGATAGATAGATAGATGAAAGGCACTATATGATAGCTAAGCATGTTCGTGCCCAGCCTGTACTTAGATGGGAAATTTGAAAAGCTGGGGTTGCTGCTGGCAAAGGTGTTGGTGAGGGCAGCAGGGGGCGCTCGCCCATGTGGTCTAAACGTGGATTGCAAAACCCCCAGTGCAATGGCGGGGACACTTGTGCTGTAAAAAGTGTGCGGTCCTTCGGATGAGACCTTAACCCGACTCACTGTGGTCATAAATGATCCCTGGGCATCCTTCATAAAGAGTAGGGTGTATCCTAATGTCCTGGCTAAATTGCCCTCCAGCATGGCCTGGTCATTCTAGCCCCCTAATCATCCTATGTCACTAATTGGCTAACTACAGGATCTCTCACCACTACACCGAATAATAGCTCAGGTGTAGGTGAACATACCGGCGCCAAAATGGCTGCTGCCGCATCATCCAATTGGGTGCTACATATTAGAGGCGGTTGAAGGGGCTCCCAACTCATTAAAGTGCTTTGAGTAGTGAGAAAAGCGCTATGTAAATGTAAAGGGTTATTATTATTATTATGTGTAATATGTGGATCTTCGTTGGGTGCAGATGCTTTTTGAAAATCAAAAGAAAAAATTCGAATGTATTTTTAATACTTTCTTTACCAGAAAAAAATTTTATTTTTCCCCCCTTTCATTATACTTTTTTTTTGTGTACATATTTTTAAATATGTGCTTTATGCAAATTACTTAGCCGAGATGGGGTTTCCCACAGTTATCAACACTGGTAGTTTTGTTTTTCTTCTTAATATTTTCTTAATATATTATTACAATAATGTCTATTCGATTGACTGTTTGCTTATCAATACGAAATATGACAACAATAATTATTAAAAAATAGATATTTCGTTTTAAAAATTTATTTTTCTATAAAATTAATTATTTACCTTACAACACAACATATAATATTACACCAGGTAATCGCGTAAAATGATGCACATTCAGAAAACGATAATATAATAATAACAATAATAATAATTATAATTTTTAAGTAAAACGTGAACGCGCGTACTCTTCGCTCTCTGTTTTTTTTCAAAGGCACGCACGTCTTTCAGTTTTTCTGTAAGAATCCATTTCATTGTCCCATAAACTGAGGTAATGGAGGGAGGTCATGCAAATCCTGTACTGTCGGCTAAGGTGCAGTTTGAACGGATAGTGAGCGGCCAGGACTCGAACTCGGTACCGTGGAGCTGTGAGACAACAGGACTGTCAAAAGGGACACTGCACGTTTTTCTTTGCTTGCGGTTGGTGGGCCAATCGGCGTTACGTGGAAGGTGACCACCCAAATTGCGATCAGACCTATAGATGTAATACTCCGATTTTCACCCCGTCAAGTAAGCGAACCAGCAGTCGTGACGCAATTTCTAGGGTTCGATCCCCACAAAGGTGCGTACACCTGATGAGCCCCAATGAAACACGTGACATGCACTTTTCGTATTATTTGACAGGTATGGCTATGATCTGCTTCTAGCACCTGAGAGGGCGTGGCAGATGTCTGCCGATTGGTCGACCATCCACAAGTGTTACATGGTAGGTGACCACCCAGATAATCAGACCTGTGAGGGACGTTCAAAAAGAGTCCGCACTTTTATATTTTCGTTAGAAACAGTGCAGGCGGAAGAAGTAGTAATTGGGCATTAAAAAGATGGTATGACGCTGGGAAAATTGCATCGCAGATGAAGGTGACTATGGAGAAAAGTGATGAAATTTGTTTTTGAAATTCTTAATAAAGGGCGGCACGGTGGCGCAGTGGTAGCGTTGCGGGTTCGCTTCTCCGGTCCTCCCTGCGTGGAGTTTGCATGTTCTCCCCGTGTCTGCGTGGGTTTCCTCCCACAGTCCAAAAACATGCAGGTTAGGTGGATTGGCGATTCTAAATTGGCCCTAGTGTGTGCTTGGTGTGTGGGTGTGTTTGTGTGTGTTCTGCGGTGGGTTGGCACCCTGCTCGGGATTGATTCCTGCCCTGTGTTGGCTGGGATTGGCTCCAGAAGACCCCCGTGACCCTCTGTTCGGATTCAGCGGGTTGGAAAATGGATGGATGGAAATTCTTAATAAATATAGAGTTAAAAAAAGTGCGGAAACCTTTTGAACGTCTAAAGAATGCGTATCATACATTATCATATACAGGAACAATAGTTTATTAGACATCACATTCGTTTGCTATACATTATAACATATCAAGTAATTATGACACTTAAATTAAGAAATTATATTAAATAAATAACCGTCTAAATAAATAAATTACCGTGAAGACATCTGTAATTCCATCACATAGTGTTACGGGTAGCTTATAAGACTGCGAACTGAGGTTTCTATATAGGAACTTCCCCCTAAAACTTCTGAAATTACAATTAATGCTTGCAGAGTCAAATAAAAGGGGAAATCGTTATATTTGCCTTTTTGGTTTCAGGCACTTTATCTTAAGTCTATTTCATAAAGCAACTGAAGAATCACCCGCATTTCATTTCTCAGGATTTCATGAGTGCAAATGTTGGATCCCTGCAAATGAAAGAGAGAGATATGATCCACTTTAATGGGTACGCAGATAATGAAAGGTGCTATATAATGGATTGGAAAGACCGACAAGGAAAGGCAGATAAAAGGACAGACGAACCTTCGACTGCACGTATTTTGCGAACTTCTTGAAATATCTCCGGAGGTTTCTTGCGTCTGTCTTGTCCTTGGTGGATTTATATTTTCTTGAGTGTGTCTTATGAATTTTAAACTGAAACAAAAATGGAAGATACACACAGAGGGTCACTAATCAGGTCACGTAATATTATTCTGTGAGTGTATTTCATTACAACTCACAAAAGTAGTGGATTCAGTAAATCAAGATGATGATGGAGTTGTAAAGCAAAGACAACCCGATTATAATTACACTCCAGTTATCCGTTTTTAAAATTATCCTCACACATTTACCCCAATTAGTTTTTACAGACATTTGTCCCATGACACGTGACACCGGTTTGGATTAATATAACCAGTCACTCAAACCCGTCACACTTCATGTGCAGGTTCTGGCCACTTGAGCATCAACCCCCATAAACACAGACGGCTAACGTTTTGTAAGGTAGAATTTCAAAATGTGGCACAACAGAAGGAGAAAACTGAAACAGAAATGAGCGAGTAAACATTTAGTGTATGCTGACTGTTAAAACAACACTTACACATTTTAACTCTTGCTTTAGCCGGAAAATAAAACTTTTGAATTCATCCAGTTGGCTTTTGTTCCAAGTGTTGGAGTGCAAGTCCTTTTGCAAAAGATCCATGATAAACGTGATTGATTTTTGCATAATTCTGACAGCATCTTTCTCCTGGAACAAAGAAGTAAATAAAAATATGATATATTGACCAAACAATATAAAAAAACGGTTGCCTATCTATTCACTCTGTGCATAAAAGTTTAACCAATTCACTCCAGAAATTATTGTGCTGGGGTTCCTGCTTTCTATCTGTGTACCTGAGTGTATGAAGCAGGCCTGGCAATGGAGTACATGTGATGACAAAACGTGTGCTTAGGGGGCGCCTTCAGGGCTCTGGTCAACCGGCCAGTTCCAGACCTTGTAGAGAGGGGGCGCTGTCTCCTTTTGCTTTCAAAGTTC
This sequence comes from Erpetoichthys calabaricus, assembly GCF_900747795.2. NCBI lineage: Eukaryota > Metazoa > Chordata > Cladistia > Polypteriformes > Polypteridae > Erpetoichthys > Erpetoichthys calabaricus. The sequence goes on from NC_041407.2 coordinate 108,301,524, forward strand.
AGACATGAGGCATTTCCTCGCTGACCTATAGGAGACCCCAGCTTCCAGGGGGAGCTTCTATAAAACCATGACAGCCACCTTAAGTGTGCATTCATTTTAGGAAAAGCAATTGGGGAAGATAGTCCTCCCAGTCAGAAGCATTTTTTTTGCTTTTCAGAAGCCATAATTTTCCGTCCCTGCATTCTATTTTCTATAATTCTGACTCTTACCATCCTGAAGCGATAGCACCAGCCTGCTGCCCGAAACTCTCTGACTCGAACACCTTTGTTCTAACAACATACTCTGTGACAGAAGGTAGTACAGTGTTACATTGTTACATCTATCTATCTATCTATCTATCTATCTATCTATCTATCTATCTATCTATCTATCTATCTATCTATCCACTGCGCCACCCATTATTATTATTGCTATTATTATTATTTTATTATAATAATAAATTGCCTTTCTCATGCTCAAAGCGCAAAAAAACTCCAAAAAATACAATCGGAATCATCCTGGAGGGGAACCCTAAATGGAATGCCATTTGCCATACATATCATTTACTAACCCATTAATCCAAACCATGGTTGCTGGAGCTTATCCCAGTTCATATATAGCGCAAGGCAGGAACAAACCCTGGGCAGGATGCCTGTTCCTTGCAGGATGAACACACACGCGCCAATATAGTTTAAATATCATGCATGTCTTTGGACAGTGGGAAGAAACTGGAGCACCGGGTGGAAATCTGCAAATTCCTTGCAGTATCTAGTATACTGTGTAGTACCTTTAACATCTGTCCATTATATAGTGCCTTTCAGACCTATCTGTCTGTCTCTCATATTGTGACTTTCACATCTGTCTATCTAACTGACGCTTTATTCATATTTAAGGTGCTCATCCATAGCAGACTGACGGCTGAATTTACATATTATAAATTTGGTAATCAAACAGTAATTTTGATGATATTTTAAGTTTTAGTGAAAATACATTTTAAGAAGTAAAGCAGAAAGTCCTGAAAATTGCAAATGTTTTCATGTATTACAAATGGATGTCTATAGTGCCTTTCATATCTATCTATCTATCTATCTATCTATCTATCTATCTATCTATCTATCTATCTATCTATCTATCTATCTATCTATCTATCTATTGTGCCTTTCAATCTATTATATAGTGCCTTTCACATCTATCTATCTATCTATCTATCTATCTATCTATCTATCTATCTATCTATCTATCTATCTATCTATCTATCTATTATATAGTGCATTTCCTATCTATTTTAAATAGCCTTTCTTATTTTAGCTCATATTTCTCTTATCACGTATCTTCTCAATGTTTAAATTATATAGCGTCTTTCACAGCTGACCCTCTATAAAATATAGTAATGAATACATTTTTGCTTTTTATCAACTTTTTTTTTATTATTTTGATTAACATGTATATTATTTGCCGTTTACAATTGCATTGTTTTCCTCCCGAACGTTACCTGGTAAAACGACTTCAGCAGGCTCCTGGCAGACATATTCAGCGCCTTAGCTTCTTCTCTGCAATGAACTGGAAAAGCACCACCCTAAAAGTACAAAACATCAGCAGCTAGTACAAGTTATGCGCCTCTGTGAATGGAGAGTTCTGAACCGAAACACAACACTTGAATGTAATTACAACGTTGTGTTCGTTTTGTTTGTTAGCTCAGACGTCGTCTCAATTCTTTGGCTTATTGTATGGTTCTGCTGCAGTTACTCTAAACCCCTTTACTGAGAAGCAGATTAAACGGTCTTACCATGTCGTCTAAAGGCTTCAGACTTTTGAAGATGTATTCCTGGAGGTGCTTGACACTGGCGCACTGATGACTTAGCGAGAAAGAGCAAACGCCGAGCAGCAGCACGTACCTCCACATTGTGCGTTCACCTCCTGAACTAATCGATATTTTGCTAATCCGCCGGTGTTCCTCACACGCGGGCCTTTTAATCGCGTGGTGCTACCCCTGAAGTGGCCATGCGAAGAGCAGTTTTGCATTTTTATAGACTCTGATCCGGAAAGTTTATGTCTGGAAAGCGAAACAGCGATGAAAAATCCCAGAGAGTTTTCAGAAACTGGATCGTGTGCAGTAATCACCGGCATTATGTAAATTAGCGCGTGGAGTTAATAAGAGGAAGCTCATCATGAATATTAACAGCGCGGGCGTCTGCGGAGTGGGGGGCTTGGGTTCAGGCCATCACGGACTGGCTGTCCACGCACGACAATATCCAATTGCGTTGATGTCCCATTTGTGTACCTTTAAAGCAGAAGTTCGTGGATTAGAATGTAAATGTTGGAGTTGAAGCTGCTGATCTTGAAACGGGTGGATTGATGTGGTGGGGGGGCATTTGCGGTGGGCTTATGTCGGGGATGTGACTCTTTTGAGAAAATGGGATTCAAAAGACAATTAAAGTATATAAGGACTCGGGGTGATGTACGTAAACTTGGCAACAAGATGAGCACATGCAGCTCGGTCCAAACATGACTGGAGATTTGGAAACAAGTCGATGGGTTGAGAGACTCAATGCCACATGAGAATGTGAGCAGAAAACCGTATGAACAACTGCTGGAGTGTTTTGACACAGAAGAAGGACATTTGTGATCTCTTCATCTTTATTTTCTATAATGCATTCATCCATTTTCCAGAATCGCTATATCTTGGGCAGGGGGCGCAGGGAAGCTGGAGCTTAACCCGGCCAAAATGGGCGCAAAGCAGGAACAAGCAGGGACAGGGCACAGGCCCTTGCAGGGTCAACATACACGAGCCAATTTAACATCGCCTGTCCACCTAACCTGCGTGTCTTTGGACTGTGGAAGGAAACCGCAGATACCGGAGAAAAACTCACGTGGTCACAGGGAGAACATGCAAACTCCTCCCATGAAGAGCGCGGGACGCAAACTCGGGTGTTGTCGCATACCACTGCGCCACCGTACGTCCACAGAAAATGTCACAAGCTGTCCCATCACAACGAGCTTTACAAATTAAATAATAACATTTAATGTCGCTGGCTTGTTTTTATGTACAATAAGTCGTTCATTAAAGGTTCCTGCGCAGGGTTACCGGGCTCAGTCTCTGTGACAGGAGGCAATGAGCTCGCAAATACGGGACCACCTCCAACATAAACCGCAGCCTCTTCGGATTGACTTGGGCATGAGATTAAAATATCCCCTTGACACTCCCCATCTCAGAGGGGTTTTACCAGACACCGCCCGATTTGTGAAGACACAGGAACTACTGCTGGAGGGCTCGTATCTGTCAGCTTCACTGAGAAGGTCTGGGAAGAAGATTCTCATCAAAGAATGTTCTGGTCAATCCAGCCCAGTTTGGTGCTGCATTACTTGTCAGAATAAGTGATGTGAAAATGACGAAGAAGTTTTGATAAATATAAATCATCATCATCCACACCACCCACGCTACAACATGTTGCAAAGCACCAGATCAGGGCTGGGGACCTTGGAGTCGCCTCAAGACAAGCAATTCAATTGAGACTGGAACTTCTCTCTGCGCCTTCTGGTCTCCTCTCGACACCCTGGGGTGGTTGGTCGAGTCTGGGCAGGAACTTTGCGTTTTCCCTGTGATGTCCTGGCATCAATTGATTTCTGCTTTGAGGTCAGCACTGTCGGAAAAGAGGAAGAAAAAGAAGAAGACGAGGACCAAATATACTGCACTTTATGCACATTTGTGTTTTAGTAGAACATGAACAGCTAATTTCACCTAATGCTCCTCTTGTTTAACAATAGCGACTCATCTACCCGGGTGTGCGCCATCCACCTAAGCAGTTGTAAGAGACACCTGCAGTCTTTAACTTATAAGCTCAATGACACTTCATAATTTATAGTTAAATTATAATTATATGTAAGTGCAATTTTTAAAATCCAGTTTCAATGTAAGTCTTGATTGGCTGCGGTTATGGCGAGCATGAACAGAAGCGGGTGAGAAAAGAGAAACATGAATGTCTGGAAATGTGAAAACCGAGAAAAAGACGAGGAGATCTTCTGATTTTTCAAACATTGTTCTGTTTATCTGAATGAATATGAAGTGAAAGTGCTGTCTTAGTTAGATAGATAGATAGATAGATAGATAGACAGACAGACAGAAAGGCACTATATGGGATTGATACATAGATGTGAAAGGCACTATATAATAAGCAGATAAGTGTGAAAAGCACTATCCGGTTTCCTCCCACATTCCAAAGACATGCAGGTTAGGTGCATTGGCGATCCTGAATTATCCCTGTGTGCTTGGTGTGTGTGTGTGTGTGAGTGCCCTGTGGTGGGTTGGCGCCCTGCCCGGGGTTTGTTCCTGCCTTGCGCCCTGTGCTGGCTGGGATTGGCTCCAGCAGACCTCCGTGACCCTGTAGCTAGGATACAGCGGGTTGGATAATGGATGGAAATATATATATATTACTCCAATTAGACATATATATGTATTATTGTATACTATATAATACATGGGTAGATCTATGTGAAAGGCACTATTTACTAGATAGATAGAGATAGATATGTGTGAAAGATGCTATATAATACGGTTATATAGATAGAACGATATGAAATGCGCTATATTATACCATTATAATAACTGATATGAAAGGCGCTATATAATACTAACATAACAGGTAAAAGGCACTATATAATAGATAGATGTGAAAGGTGCTATATAATACAATTATAAAAGCAGATCGATATGAAAGGCGCTATAAAATAATAATAATAAAAACTATCCAAACCTACATGGCCCTATGTGAAAAAGTAATTGCCCCCTAAACCTAATAACTGGTTGTGCCATAGCAGCAACAACTGCAATCAAATGTTTGTGATAACTGGCAATGAGACAGATAGATAAATGTGAAAGGCGCTATATGATAGCTAGATATGAAAGGCGCTATATATTAGATAGGTAGATAGATAGAGGCGACACGGTGGCGCAGTGGGTAGCGCTGCTGCCTCGCTGTTGGGAGATCTGGGGACCTGGGTTCACTTCCCGGGTCCTCCCTGCGTTGAGTTTGCATGTTCTCCCCGTGTCTTCGTGGGTTTCCTCCGGGCGCTCCGGTTTCCTCCCACAGTCCAAAGACATGCTGGTTAGGTGGATTGGCGATTCTAAATTGGCCCTAGTGTGTGCTTGGTGTGTTTGTGTGTGTCCTGCGGTGGGTTGGCACCCTGCCCGGGATTGGTTCCTGCCTTGTGCCCTGTGTTGGCTGGGATTGGCTCCAGCAGACCCCCGTGACCCTGTGTTCGGATTCAGCGGGTTAGAAAATGGATGGATAGATAGATAGACAGATGTGAAAGGCACGTTATGATAGATAGATGTGAAAGGCGCTAGGCAGATACATTTTTTTTCAGTATCCCTTTCAGTGACTGTCAGTATAATCTCCATTGTTCAAATCAGCGATGTTGTTTTTTGGAGACACTTCAGTAAATCGGACAGAAGCAGTAAACAAGTAGTTCCGCGTTGCACTTTATTTTAAATGTATAAAGCGCCACCATTATCTTTAATTATTCTTTGTTTCTCACAGACCCCAAAGCAAGGTTTGCCAAACAATTCTGCATTACCAATTCGTAAATTTAAAAATCAAAACAAATAAAAAACAAAACAAAATGCCAGTGATGTTGTTCTCCCCGAAGATGTCTTTTCGCTTTCGAATGCGTGATGAAAGAGGAGCGGACCGGCAGCATTCCATCATATTTGCGCTTCGTTTCAAATGACTGCCGGGAATTCCGCTCCAGGCTTTCGGCAGATGATGTAACGCACCGCGGCTTTCTTTACATCCAACAGGCGGTCAGATTTCCTGTTTTGCCAGATTACCTGAGTGTGGCATAAAGAGAGCAATGAATTCTACTGTTAATGTCGGCCTTTGACTTGGCTCATGTGTTATTTTGATATTCAGGAGGTGGCAACCAAAGTAAAAGCAGAACGTGCTGCCAAGGCGGTCATTCAATGAAGCAAACTTGTGATTGTGCAACGACTCGCTGATTGGGTCACCGCCAGTTCAAAAAATGTACAGCAGGGATAAAAACAAGAAACAAACATGCATGCCTCTCATCTCGCTTAAAAGGGGGCACCCCTGACAGGGCACAGCCAAAAACTCACACACCTCTCTGGCTGGAGTTGAACGTCGAATGAAGCCGAGCGGCGCCCCTGTCTCGTCCTGTTAGTCTGTAAATAGCGGGGCTGATCTTCATCCAAATCAATTGCCTTCTTATATTCAGTATGATGCCCTTCAGTGGAAAAGACGATTGATTTGATGTGTGTGTTTGTATCTTCAAATGGTTAATATCCACCCATCCATCCATTATCCAACCCACTATATCCTAACTACAGGGTCACGGGGTCTGCTTGAGCCAATCCCAGCCAACACAGGGCGCAAGGCAGGAAACAAACCCCGGTCAGGGCGCCAGCCCACCGCAGATCGTTAAAATCACTACATGATATATAAAACAAAACCCAATGCACCAATTGCATATAATCTGATCTGTGCATTAAATACAAAGATCTTTATAGGACGCGCCTTCATCTTTCTTAATTACAAACGGCACCCCAATCATATCCGACATTTTTTTTTGTTTCTTGCAGTCTCCCAACTCCCCCTAAACAACACCCGAGACTTGACTTCTGTTTTTTGACGATGTCGTGTACTTTCTATGAAAAAACATCACTCGTCACGCTGATAAGTTAGCACTCATTTTATATAAAAGATCTCATTAAAAATGTAGAGCCCTTTACAGTATGGAATGCTGTTTGTAGCAAAATGAAACAAATTAGCAAATAAAAAAATCACATGAAAAAGTACACATTTGAGTCAATGAATTCCATCTAAATATTACGAAATCATGTTATTTTGCTTCAGTAGCGTTACCTTACATTTAATCCCTACAGGATTTATTTCAAAATTGCCTTATTTTTAAAGACCGTTTTATGGGACTTTTCCCGGACAGCCGTTTGAAGGAATACTGAACGCTATTTTCCAAAACGCCTATTGAACCAAATAAAGCGATGACATTGGATTTCATAATAAATAAGTCACTTTTAGTTAGCAATATAGGTTGTTTTCTCAATCTAATGACAAATAATATATAAATTAATATATTACCCTTTTCACGTGAGTATTTATTTCATAATTGTCATTTTATTCATTTCAGTGTCAACACTGCTGTCTCAGAGTAAAGAGGCCGGGGTTCGCATCCCGAGTGCTCCCTGCTTGGAATTTGTAGATTTCCACCCGGTGCTTCAGTTTCTTCTCACTGTCCAAAGATAATAATAATAATAATAATTCATTACATTTATATAGATATGCATGATGGACAGGCATCCTGCCCAGGGTTTGTTCCTGCCTTGCACTACAGTGGGTACGGAAAGTATTCAGACCCCCTTCAATTTTTCACTCTTTGTTATATTGCAGCCATTTGCTAAAATCATTTAAATTAATTTTTTTCCTCATTAATGTACACACAGCACCCCAATATTGACAGACAAAAAAAAGAATTTTTGAAATTGTTGCAGATTTATTAAAAAAGAAAAACTGAACTATCACATGGTCCTAAGTATTCAGACCCTTTGCTGTGACACTCCTATATTTAACTCTGGTGCTTTCCATTTCTTCTGATCATCCTTGAGATCACCTTCATTTGAGTCCAGCTGTGTTTGATTATACTGATTGGACTTGATTAGGAAAGCCACACACCTGTCTATAGAAGACCTTACAGCTCACAATGCATGTCAGAGCAAATGAGAATCATGAAGAAGGAACTGCTTGAAGAGCTCCGAGACAGAATTGTGGCAAGGCACAGATCTGGCCAAGGTTACAAAAAAATTTCTGCTGCACTTAAGGTTCCTAAAAACACAGTGGCCTCCATAATCCTTAAATGGAAGACGTTTGGGACGACCAGAACCCTTCCTAGAGCTGGCCGTCTGGCCAAGCTGAGCTACCGGGGGAGAAGAGCCTGGTGAGAGAGGTGAAGAAGAACCCAAAGATCACTTTGGCTGAGCTCCAGCGATGCAGTCAGGAGATGGGAGAAAGTTGTAGAAAGTCAACCATCACTGCAGCCCTCCACCAGTCCGGGCTTTATGGCAGAGTGGCCTGTCGGAAGCCTCTCCTCAGTGCAAGACACATGACAGCCCGCATGGAGTTTGCTAAAAGACACCTGAAGGACTCTGAGATGGTGAGAAATAAGATTCCCTGGTCTGATGAGACCAAGATAGAACTTTTTGGCCTTAATTCTAAGCGGTATGTGTGGAGACAACCAGGCACTGCTCATCACTTGTCCAATACAGTCCCCACAGTGAAGCATGGCGGTGGCAGCATAATGCTGTGGGGGTGTTTTTCAGCTACAGGGACAGGACGACTGGTTGCAATCGAGGGAAAGATGAATGCGGCCAAGTACAGGGATATCCTGGACAACAACCTTCTCCAGAGTGCTAAGGACCTCAGACTGGGCCGAAGGTTTACCTTCCAACAAGACAATGACCCTAAGCACACAGCTAAAATAACGAAGGAGTGGCTTCACAACAACTCTGTGACTGTTCTTGAATGGCCCAGCCAGAGCCCTGACTTAAACGCAATTGAGCATCTCTGGAGAGACCTAAAAATGGCTGTCCACCAACGTTTACCATCCAACCTGACAGAACTGGAGAGGATCTGCAAGGAGGAATGGCAGAGGATCCCCAAATCCAGGTGTGAAAAACTTGTTACATTTTTCCCAAGAAGACTCATGGCTGGATTAGCTCAAAAGGGGGCTTCTACTAAATACTGAGCAAAGGGTCTGAATACTTAGGACCATGTGATATTTCAGTTGTTCTTTTTTAATAAATCTGCAACAATTTCAAAAATTCTTTTTTTGTCTGTCAATATGGTGTGCTGTGTGTACATTAATGAGGAAAAAAATTCATTGAAATGATTTTAGCAAATGGCTGCAATATGACAAAGAGTGAAAAATTGAAGGGGGTCTGAATACTTTCCGTACCCACTGTATATACGAACTGGGATAAGCTCCAGAAACCATGGTTTGGATTAATGGGTTAGAAAATGACATGCATGGCAAACGGCATTCCATTTAGGGTTCCCGTCCAGGAGGATTCCGATTGTATTATTTGGAGTATTTGTGCGCTTTGAGCATGAGAAAGGCAATTTATTATAATTATAATAATAATAATGGGCGGCAGGTTGGTGCAGTGGTAGCACTGCTGCCTTGCAGTAAGATGACCCGAGTTCTCTTCCCAGGTCCTCCCTGCATGGAGTTTGCATGTTCTCCCAGTGTGTGCGTGGGTTTCCTCCCATAGTCCTGCGGTGGGCTGGCGCCCTGCCTGGGATTTGTTCCTGCCTTGTGCCCTGTGCTGGCTGGGATTCGCTCCAGCAGACCCCTGTGACCCTGTGAGTGTTAGGATATAGCGGGTTGGATGATGGCTATATGACTAATAATAAATATGCTCTATTAGTATGAAAACCCTCGGCCTGACACTCTTTAGAAGGTGCTGTAAGGGGTTCCCACAAGACGCCATCGCATGAAAGTTCCGGAAAGTTCCTTAATTTATTTAGATTTGTAACAGGCTTCCTTCAGTGAATAAGCGTGATATTCGAACAATAGATAGATAGAGAGAGGGAAAGGCACTATATAAGAGATAGATAGATAGAGGGAAAGGCACTATATAAGATAGATAGAATGTGAAAGGCACTATATAATAGAAAGATAGATAGAGGAAAGGCACTATATAGGATAGATAGAATTAGAATAACTTTTATTGTCACTATACACATGTACAATGAGATTAAAAGGATAACACAACAAGTAAATAAACAAATGGTGCAAAAAGTTGCAAAAAAAGTGCTGCGACGCTATATACAAATGGAAAGAATAATAAATCGAGTTATTCCACATTATTTAAATACTGGAAGAATAAATAACTATTGCACTATTGGTAGATAGATAGATAGAGGAAAGGCACTATATAAGATAGATAGAGGGAAAGGCACTATATAGGATAGATAGATAGATAGATAGATAGATAGATAGATAGATAGAGGGAAAGGCACTATATAAGATAGAGAGAAAGGCACTTTATAAGATAGATAGATAGATAGATAGACGAAAGGCACTATATAGGATAGATAGATAGATAGATACATAGATGATGCATATATTTCTGAAATCCCAATGGCTTAGACTCTCGCTGCATATCGCAGGCTAAGTTGATGTTTTCTTAATCTGTTGGTGGGGGCTGCCACAATTAAACATTTCGGTTTTTTGTATATTCTGAAGTTTTTCAAAGCTCAGTGAACCAACTTCATATGCAAATAACCATTTCCCAGAATAAAATGGCGCTTGGTCAGATAACGGAGCTACAAGGAACCACTCACAACCCTAAAGAAGCCCAAAGTGCCATCAAAGAACCAGGATTTTTATAACGTGTCGCTCCATATGACACTACCAGACGCGACTTCTTCGCACCCGCTTAACGCCATGAGTTTCAGAGTCGCGAGCTTCTCTGCGGAGCCCACGTACGCGTGGAAGCCACCACCTCGGGTCCCAATCACGAACACAAGGACAATTTGACATCTTCAAATCCATCTCAGAAGCCCTTTGGGGATGAGGTTTGAAGCCCGAGCTACACGCCCACACGGGCACGCAGGCTTGGTGGGATTGCGGCCTCGACCCGGCGCTCCAGAATGAGTTTAAGTGTCGTAAGTCAAGTAGTGCTGTGGGATGGGTGGGATGATTGTTGAGTTATGAGCCAACATTGGGCGGGTGCGCCAGTCTGTTGCACGACACCAATGCACGTGTACAAGCGATGCCAATTTAGAATCTCCAGTCAAAATATTACACAGTGGTATGGGGGGAATGAGGGACCCAAAAGAAAGTACATGGAAACACGGAGAACACTTACCACCCAGACAGCTATCGTGAATGTAATGTTACGCTGCGGCTGCTTTATAAATGTCACATTGTACGGAATATAAACTCGCATTCTTTAAAGTAAAGATGCCAAAATGGTTCTTCAGAGCGATGCCATAGCTTACCAACAAAAGAATCCACAGGAAGGTTGAAGAAAAAAACTTTATTAATTTAGATCTGGAACAGGCTCCATGACCCTAGAGCTGGATAGCAGATTTCTGAAACACCAATTGGTCGTGATTTTAGAAGACCTCTAATAATAACTCAGGTTAAGTTGAAGTTTTCATGATCTGTTCTCTATAGCTAAGTAGCCTGCTATATCTTAAAGGTCTCGATTTTGACAGCACATAGGAACCATTTTAAAGCCCAACGACCCAACTTCATAGGCAAAGTACCTTTCCCAGAATGCAACGGTGCTTGAACAAGCAATGGAGCTACGAGAGACCACAGAACCCCATGAAGAACCACAAAGTCCCGTTAAAGAACCAGCATTTTTAAAAATGTTTGTGAAGCAATGAGGAGCCACCCAACCCAATGTGCCATTATAGAATTAATACAACACCAAAACACAAATGCAGTAAATAAGTGCGTATAGGTAACCCACAAATAAAGCGGTATGTCACACACGTCTGTTATTCCACCAAGCTGATGCTTTTTCTCTTTTCGTCCGCATACCTTTAAAGGTGGGAATTCCACTCGAAAGCGCATTTTCTCTTTCCAGCTATTTAAAGTGCGGTTGTCGCGATGGGTGACAGGTGTGGGACAGGTAGATCGAAGTTCTTCTTGAAGGTTTGTTTCCTCAGTTCTCGCTTAACGCGAACCCAAACCAAATTTGAACCAAGGCGTCCGGGTGACCCTCCATCAAGCCATGTCCCCGAAGTATCTCTTGAGAGTCGCTGCTTGTGTCCTCTGCGTGTCTCAAATTGTCTGCAGTCGCTGCACCTGGGATGTTTACCGGAACAAGCATGCCGGGAGTTTACAGGCTTTGGAAGTCATGGTGAGATATATCTTAAGTATAAGAGCGGAATTGCGTGTAAAATTTAAACGGATAGTTTTTAAAAATGTTTATAGCGTGACTTTGCTTGATTCAGGGTGGACATGTGCCCAGAGAATGTACTGGAATGAAACACATGTATGTCGACTTTCGGATGTCCAGAAGAATTGATGGTTACCATTTGCAGGTAAGAAAACGATATCAACTTAAAATATCAGCGGGCGAACGGCAGCTTCTTTGGTACTGTGCGGGAGATAACGGCGCCACCTTTTACAAATGCTGTGCATTTTCTGTCTCAGGTTGTAAAATAACTGCCACTATAACGTTGCTTGTAACAGAAATCATTGGGGGTTGAGGATTTCCCCAATACTCTGTCTCAGTCGTGTAGCCCTGAGCCTCGATAGCCCGGCGCTTTTTTCTCCCGCTCGGCATTCTGGAAATGGCCGTCTATTCAGCGGGAAAACCTCACCAACTAACTTCATTAACTTTTCCATCGGACTTATATGATGGCAAACGTATACATTTAACGGGCTGAGCCCCTAAACTAAATTTTTTCGCCTTAAACAATTTCTCGTATTAGGAATTTGTTAGTTTTCGCATATCCCTTTGGGATCAGAGCGCAGGGTCCGCCATTATACAGCGTCCTGGAAGAGCAGAGGGGCCCACCAGAGTAGGATCACCTTTGGCAGTAACGAGGATTTGAACCGGCAACCTTCCAGATACTGGGGCTGATCATTAGCCTCAAAGCCACCACACCTTCATGCAAGCTATAGAGCTGATTAAGCAGCGCGGATGGATTTCTTGACTTGTAGCAAATGGCGTGAAGTTCTTCCTCTAACGCAACGGAAGCGCTGAGGTGCCAGATTCACCGGACTCTGTACACGTGAAAACAATGACAATATAAACCTGTCAATGTCATAGGCTGAAATGAAAAGGACGGTGGGGGCGGGCATGGCACTATTTTGATAAAATAAATCTCTAATAAAGAGTTGTTTTTATTTCAAAAAATATTTTATTTTTTTAGGGCCAGATCTAATGTACTCCACCTTAATAAAAGATTTGTCTGTGTGCATATCTGTGGATCCGTCTGGTGGGCAAGTCTCTGTCATACCAACAGACAGCCATAACAGACGTTTTTAGTAATGCATTGAAATTGTCATTCCAACAGATGGCACATCACAAACATTAACACTGCTTTAACAAATCCCACAGCATATAACGAAGATATATGCATAGCATTTTCCATTCCGACAGATGGCACATCACAAACATTAACACTGCTTTGACGAATTCCATACTACATTGCATATAACAGAGGCATGTGCATTGCATTTTTGCATTCCAATAGATGGTGCATCACAGACAATATTGCTTTTACAAATCACCATACCAACTGACACATAACAGAGACATAAGCATTACATTTGTCATTCCAACAGATGGTGCATGACAAACATTAACACTGCTTTAACAAATCCCACAGCATATAACGAAGATATATGCATAGCATTTTCCATTCCGACAGATGGCACATCACAAACATTAACACTGCTTTGACGAATTCCATACTACATTGCATATAACAGAGGCATGTACATTGCATTTTTGCATTCCAACAGATGGTGCATCACAGACAATACTGCTTTTACAAATCACCATACCAACTGACACATAACAGAGACATAAGCATTACATTTGTCATTCCAACAGATGGTGCATGACAAACATTAACACTGCTTTAACAAATCCCATAGCATATAACAACGACATATACATAGCATTTCCATTCCAACAGATGGTACATCACAAATATTTGTAGGAATGAATTTTATTAATACAAATGTTTGTGATGTTCCATCTTTTGGAATGACAAAAACAAAAAAAAAATGCATTGAAATTGTCATTCCAACAGATGGCACATCACAAACATTAACATTGCTTTGACGAATTCCATACCAAATTGCATATAACAGAGACATGTGCATTGAATATTTGCATTCCAACAGATGGTGCATCACAGACAATACTGCTTTTACAAATCCCATACCAACTGACACATAACAGAGACATAAGCATTGCATTTGTCATTCCAACAGATGGTGAATGACAAACATAAACAATGCTTTAATAAATCCCATAGCATATAATGAAGACATATGCATAGAATTTTCCATTCCAACAGATGGTACATAAATATTTGTAGGAATGAATTTTATTAATATAAATGTCTGTGATGTGCCATCTTTTAGAATGACAAAAACAAAAAAAATGCATTGAAATTGTCATTCCAACAAATGGCACATCACAAACATTAACACTGCTTTGACGAATTCCATACCAAATTGCATATAACAGAGGCATGTGCATTGCATTTTTGCATTCCAACAGATGGTGCATCACAGACAATATTGCTTTTACAAATCACATACCAACTGACACATAACAGAGACATAAGCATTGCATTTGTCATTCCCACAGATGGTGCATGACAAACATTAATACTGCTTTAACAAATCCATCCATCCATTTTACAACCCGCTGAATCCGAACACAGGGTCACGGGGGTCTGCTGGAGCCAATCCCAGCCAACACAGGGCACAAGGCAGGAACCAATCCCGGGCAGGGTGCCAACCCACCGCAGGCTTTAACAAATCCCATAGCATGTAACAACGACATATACATAGCATTTTCCATTCCAACAGATGGTACATCACAAATATTTGTAGGAATGAATTTTATTAATACAAATGTTTGTGATGTGCCATCTTTTGGAATGACAAAAACAATGCATACAATGTGCATTACAAAATACATTCCAGTGCACTACAAACGTTAATGCTGAGGTCGAGATGGGTAGCACAGCTGGATGATAATTAAATTTAAGTGGTTAAAAACATATATTAGAGGCTTTGTTATGTCAGCGAGTTGCTGTTTTCTCATTTCAGACTGAAGGAGATGCTTTATAAAGTCGTATAAAGACTGAACAGGAAAGGTTCATAGCAAACCTGAAAGAAATACACCACGTGGCCAAATGTTTTTGGACACCTGATCATCTCACTTATATGAGCTTGTTGGACATCCAATTCCAAAACCAGGGACATTTGTATGGAGTTAGTCCTTCTAATAACAGCAGCCACTACCCTTCTGGGAAAGCTTTCCACAAGGTCTTGGAGTGTGTCAGTGGGAATCTGCATGTGCCCATTCAGCCAAAAGACCCTTTGTGAGGTCATGGTGCTGATGTTGGGCCAGAAGTCTCCAAGCAGCGTTCTAATTCATCCCAAAGGTGTGCAGTGGCGTTCAGGTCAGGACTCAGTGCAGTCTCGAGTTTCATACGTAGTGCCCCTCGGCGTCCATACCGCGCTTACAGTTTTATTAGACTTCGAGGGGGGCGGGCGAGGGGTCCCCGGGTCCCCCTACCAAAACGGCGCCCTTCGGTGTCTTTAGCACGCTTTTAGTATTATTGAATTGGGGTGGGGGTGGGGGGGTCAAAGTATATCCCTCGGTGTCCAGCGTGCGCCCCTTGACTTATTAAAAGCCCCCCAATTGCATGGATATAACGGAAAGGTTTGGAGCGCGCGCACCTTCAGCTACCTAAACTGCGCCCCTCCTTTGTCGTCTTTGTCCCAATAGCGTTCTACGTGCTAGTCTGGACGAAGTGCGAGGGAGGTCTCTCGAAGATCAGGGGCTGGACGCTTTATAAGCCCCCTTAGAAAGCCCTACTCTTTCTGTCGTGAAGCGAATCACTAGCTGTCTCTTCCGATTGCGCCACTCTGGGAATAATGCACATTTTTCTAGCAGCTCTGGCACTTGGGTTCTCTCTTTGCAAATAAACCAAATATTTCCTTTTCAGAAAGGGAACGTTTTAAAAACAGCCATGGAAATAGTTCACCACACCGAAAAAATATTTACCAAAAATTACAGACTGGCAAACTGGGATGAGAAGAACGTGGAGCTCCTGAGAACTTACCTCCATCGGCTGAGATGTGATCTGAAGGACTGCGTAAGTTCATGTCTTGTGCCTCAAACAACCTGAGCCTACCAAACGATGGCGGTCACGTCCTGACGAACTCATTCTCGAATTATTCTGCAGGTTAAGATCAAGGGGGGCAACAAAACGAAGGGATCGAATAAACGAGTAAAGAAATATTTTAAGAATCTGGAAAACTACTTAAAAGACAAGGTAAGAGTGACCTGCACCGACGGGCACCGAGGGGTGGCAGGTTTGGAGATCTTCTTTTGGATAAAACGTCAAATTCAGTGGCTGTGCCGCTAAAACCCCACAAATGTAATGACGCTGTTTCATTTATTGTGGCAGAAGTACAATCGGTGTGCTTGGGAGATGGTGCGGAAGGAAATCAGGACCCTCCTGCAGCGTACCGGTGGGCTCTTGGTCGCGTAGCGAAATGCGAAGATTGGCAAGAGAAAAGGGAGAGAAAATCGGGCCTATTGATCAACGGCGATATGAAGTCACTCCACATTAACACGCTTTGATGGAATGAAGTACAGTATTTGTTATGATAATAACGTCTATCTCTTAAATGTACAACATTTGGGTAATACGCACTTGAAAAACGCAAAAACAATTCTAAATTATGTATTAATTATTTATATATATTAATTATTTATATATATATATATATTTATTATTAATTATTTATATAGGTTATATAGTTAGGAGACCCGGGTTCGCTTCCCGGGTCCTCCCTGCGTGGAGTTTGCATGTTCTCCCCGTGTCTGCGTGGGTTTCCTCCGGGTACCCCGGTTTCCTCCCACAGTCCAAAGACATGCAGGTTAGGTGCATTGGCGATTCTAAATTGTCCCTAGAGTGTGCTTGGTGTATGTGTGTGTGTGTGTGCCCTGCGGTGGGCTGGCACCCTGCCCGGGGTTTGTTTCCTGCCTTGCGCCCTGTGTTGGCTGGGATTGGCTCCAGCAGACCCCCGTGACCCCGTAGTTAGGATGGATAGAATGATTTATATATAGTATTAATATTGTGTTATTATTTATTGTATTTATAATTTATTTATTACAGTTTCTATTTTTATATTTATTGTGCATTTTTGATAACGAATTCCACTTGTAAAAAATGTAATCTTCTGTACATCATTGTAGCCCACTGAACCATAATCGTGGGTTGTCAGAAAGTACAATAAAAACCTGTTTATAAACTACGTATGGTGTGTTCACGTGCAAACGTGTGATCTTTTAATGTGGTCGTTCTTTTCAAAATGTAAAACCACTTCTTGGGTATACGTTTTTAAGAGGGTCTCATTTTTGCGAGAAATGCAATCCGTTATGTGTAACAGACAGCATTATTAGGCTCTGGCGCCCCCTTGTGTATGTCTCCATTAAATGTCAGCTCCTCAGGCGAAACGGGCTTCTCGAACATTGCGTCCTAGCAGTAGATAGATTCGACCCGCTCTGACGTCAGCGGATGCGCGATGTGAGCCACGCACGCGCAATTCTCGCTAATTCGCGTCTTTTATTTTAACTGCAGCGATCTGATTAAGCAGGATAACAAGTCCCAACAACAAGGCGTCATTAACTGCATCCTCAGCCACACTATCCGGTTTTTGCAATTAACGTGGAGGAGAATCTAAGTTGTTTTTGAAAGAGAGATATATTTTTTGCATTTCGTTAATCTGGATCAACAAAAGCAAACGGTTTACATTAGTCTGGCCATTCCACTTTAGAGCAAGGCAGGTAACACCCCTGAGCAGAAGTCCATTACATCGCAGGACTCAGTAGTCCAATAACCCTCATACGCAGGGTCAAATTTCAATTTGTCCGATACTCCGATCCGCACATCTTTAGCGGGCCACTTCTCACCAACACCAGGGCCGGATTTTCCTATAGGCTAACTAGGCTTCAGCCTAGGGCCTCAAGATCAAGAGGGGCCTACATTCAAATTGTTAGCAAAATTTTATTATCTCTCATGTAATTTACAAACTTAAAAATGGAAGGTGAAAGGGCCTCATAAGTGGAATAGCCTAGGGCCTCTTTTCATATAAATCCGGCTCTGACCAACACGCAGTATCAGCACCTTTTCCAATTTCAACATAGAGTACCGGCACCTTTACTTTGTGTACCAGTGAACACCTTGCTGTGAATCTTCATGGGGGACTCTTCGATCAAGTGTCAGTGTATCAACGTTTATAGTGGTACAGAACGAGAATTTTAAGAATTTCGGTACTTAAAGTAAAACGACAGCTTTCCCATCATATCTCCCCCCACTGCATCCTAGAATAGAGGGGGGGAAATGGAGTAGACACCCCGTCCAATTGCACACTATGCAATCAGAAAGGGAAAATTTGCGTACTGCAACATGACGGGGTGGCGCACCAGGGAGGCACGCAATTGTGCAGCAAAACCGGGAGACTGGAATTGGGGGGCGGTAAGGGCTTGTGAGGGGTTTTGAGTTATCTATATTTTGCATCAAATCCATTTTGGTACTGGTACTGAGGTCCAAAACTCAGTATCGATACCAAAGTCAAAATGTTAGTACCAATCCCAGTAGCGTAGCGTGGGTGTCAGCCGCCCAGGGATGAGGAAAATTCCGCCGCCCCCTTAATTAGGTATGGTTCAAATTTTTACAAGATATTATTATTATTTATTGTGAAATTTTTTCGCCCCCTAAATGTGCCGTCTGTGGCGGGCCGTCCCTGCCGCCCCCACTACGCTACGCCACTAACCAGTCCAAATTAACAGGATGTGTACAGGCTGGGGATGGTATAAGCTTCTGTCAAAAGGCCATTGTGAGTGTCGCAGGCTTCCCAGCAGGTGATTCCTTATCCGGATTGGAAGGACGTGCGTACCAACTGATTGGGAATGGGAATCCATAACCAATAGGAAGGCCAGTACATTGGAAAGAAATGGGGAGAGAACAGCATGTGGGTACTATATTCCTCGATATGCTAGGGGGCAGCATCCCTGGGATTTGGTTCCCAATTTGGATACCCACAGGGCCTCATGGGAGCGGGCATCCTAGTGTACAGCCCTGTTTGGTACTGTGGGTGCCACCAGAGGGTGCTGCAGGGAGATATGGTCCTTACTTTGTGGGACTTATGTCTGTGGACCGCGCCCTAACTCCAGAAGTACTCCCTAGTCAAAGATAAAAGGAGCATTGAATCAGGGTTGAGAGGCAAAGGATGAAACTCACTGGAGGAGTAGAAGGCGTGAAGGAAACTTTGGTCAATTTTGGTGAGTGTACTTTAGGCTGTGATTGTCTATTTAGTAAAGATACTGCGTAAATGAACAACCCTGACTATGTTGGGTGTAATTATGTCTGTGGATTGAGTGTGGCACCCTCTTCTGGTCATGCCATCAATCCCAGCCATTCTGACCCCTAATCTGTTAAAAACGATCTTTGAGATGAGGAGATGTAGCAATGCCAGGTGGCTGTTGCGAGGCTCAGTGTGCTGGTTATTGCTGACTTTCATTGATCACGTTGGGTTGGGGAAAATGTGGAAGGTATGAAATCCTATTGCTATAGGAAAGTAATTAACATGAAAAAAAATCACTCTTATTTTTAACAATTCCCACCATATTATGCCCCCCCCACTCAAAAAAAAAAAAATCTCCGTGAAACCCTTCCATACGGTACCTGGCAGCCTTGGCAGAACTGCGCTTAGACAGCACTTTAAACGTGTTCTGGGCTGAGCTCTCAGACTGAAGCCCCGCCTGCCAGATCCTCGCCGTCCCATGATGCTTCGGGCGGCTTGTTTGGTTTGGGCTGCGTGACTTGGCCGGAAACAGCTGATGGGCGCTACAGAGAACTGGCTACAGGTAAGAAGTTTTAGCCTTACGTTTCATGGTGTTTGTTTGTTTTTAGCTGTCGTTCTTCGTTGCCGGGCTAAAGGTTGTGGATTTTATTTTCGCTGTTGCTTTAAAGTCAACCGGCGAGGAGTGCCCAAGGACTGCCTCCTTAGACACTGCGTTTGGCCGCAGGCGGCGGTAAGAGACGCCGCGGTTTTATCCCGGCCTCCTGAAGTTTTCAGGGAATGGTTGCACGTTTTAATTACTGAGAGGAACGAGGCAGTCTCCCCTTGTCACCTTAGTCATGTGGTGACTCCAACCTGAGCGTTGTTTCGCGTAACAGAGAAAAATGCAGAAGGAGATCTTAAGGGTTTCAACTTAAAATAAGAACGACAATGAGCGGTGCTGCTGTCCGCTGACTGGACTCGTAAGTAAAACAACGCGTGAGCCAAGAATACCGGGACATTGTGTCAGAAGTGACGGGAATGGAGTGCGAGTGGATTTGTGATCGGCTCTGCATACGTTAAAAATCCGCCGGTTGCACCGTTTAAACCCCGAGGGTCTCGGATAAGCGTCGTCCCGTGCCGTCGTCCGTCCAGGGATCCACTCGTGTCTGTCAGCCGTCAGTGGAGGCCGCGCAAGCCGGTGTTTGGAGGTGAGCTGATGTTAACTTTGCATTGTCGGCATTTCTTGGTTCATTTCACTGGGGATAAAAAGTTTTATTAAAAAGCATCAGCATGGAAAAATAGGCAGGAACTTGTGGGGTAGTGGCTAAGACTTTAAAAACTCAAGTTGTGGGCTCACATTACACCAACCACAGACTGGGACCCTGAGCAAGTCACTTCACCTGCCTCAACTGCAGATGGAAAAACAAAAAAAAAAATGTCACCATCTGTGCCTCATGTGTTGTAAGTGACATGGAATAAATGTGTTGTCAGCCAAGTAACAAGCGATAATAATACAATGACTTGAATTTGCAGGGAGGTTTGAATTAAAAGTGCACTTCTCTTTCAGCTATACCTGCTGGCCATTTTGTTAAATTGAAGATACCATATTGGTTATACGTTCATACTCCAATCTGAGGTGTGTTGTGTTTTATGAATGTGTGCAACTTTCCTGTCTGCACTTTAACACAACTGTCCATTTTAATTCTTTCCATTTATAAAAGTAAAAGCACTCATCTTTTGAGACTCATTTTAAAAAGTCTTTCCTTAATATTAATAATACATTTTATTTATATAGCGCCTTTCCCATGCTCAAGATGATTACTGTCATACGTTTTCTTCAATAGGTCACATCAAACCTGAGGACTTACCCAGGGCTCAACATCAGTAAAATTTTAATTTGGAGCCCCACTGATTAAGCAATTAGTGCTGCAGTACCTTTTAAAAACTCTTCTCCACATCATAACAATACACAAACATCTAATAAGCATGTATATATGCACATACATACATAACACCTCCTGTTTTATCAGTTTTTTTTTGTTAAATAATCATAATAATCATTTATATCTTGTATTCTCCATGATCAGAGTGCTTCACATTTAGTCAAAATAAACAAAGGGAGCATAATTAACATTGGATACAAATGATGTCAGCATAAAACACTCAAAGACAAATGTAGGATGTACAAAGTATTAAAACAATAAGAGACATGACAACTGGAATAAAATACAAAAATGACAAGAACAGCCTGAATAAATATAATTTGTGATGCAAACAAAAATCATCCTGAGTGCCTGGGCAGACAGTCAGGAAAAACTGAAAGGAGGTGCCGCACATCTGGTGAGTTCAGAGTTTGTCAAAAAATGAACGGAGTCAGCAGTTCTCGCTACTTTAGGGAGGTCGTTCCAAAGTCAGGGTGCTATAAAGCTGAGGGCTATGTCACCCACAGAGTGCAGGTCAGTTTGGGGCGCAACGAGATTCCCAGAATTGGTGGACCTTACTTGGACGGACAGGAGCAGAGCAGGAGGAGGAAGTCACCAACGTCACGATTGTCTAATTTTGTGTTCAGCTCAATTATAATAATTTTGACATCAAAGCAAAGAAATCTCTCTCTATATCTAATCCTGCCTACTATACTAAAATTTAATTCTATCTATCTAATCCTGCCTACTATACTAAAATTTAATTCTATCTATCTATCTATCTATCTATCTATCTATCTATCTATCTATCTATCTATCTATCTATCTATCTATCTATCTATCTATCTATCTATCTATCTATCGCCAGTTATCGCAAATCTTTGATTGCAGTTGTTGCTGCTAAGGGTGGTTTAGGGGGCAATTACTTTTTCACACAGGGCCATGTAGGTTTGGATTGTTTTTTTTCCCTTAATATATAAACTCATCACTTAAAAACTGCATTTTGTGTTTACTTGGGTTATCTTTGTCTAATATTTAAATTTGTTTGATGATCTGAAACATTTAAGTATGACAAACGTGCAAAAAAATAAGAAACCAGGAAGGGGCAAATACTTTTTCACAGCACCGTATTTAAAGGGATGTGTAATCGCAAGATGGCGGATCAATAATTGACGACAGTCTTGGCTTGAAAATTAGCTGTATTGGTAAGTTTTGAAGCTTTTCCTCCGTACCCCATAGCCTGCAGTGTAAAGCACCAGTGTGAGCATAATGATTTTTTTTTTAAATTTATAGAAGGCGATTAACTTTTAGAAAACAATTTCACATGGCAAATGTGTATATATAGTATAACTGTGACTTGGAAAAATACCAAATTTATCCTTTAAAAAAATTCTATGAGTGCCAAATATTTTTTCCAAAAAACACAGTATTCTGAAAAGCACACAAAACAATGGTTTCACTCAGAAATCAACATAAAACTAATATTGCTGTGTGCTGTGGCCGCCAGTTCACCACTGGGAATGCACAGCAGGCTGGATGCCAAGCTGGCTTTGCGTGGCGGGAGCGACAGTCGCAGTGCATCGCGATCTGGTTTGTACCTCTCGTCAGTGCAAGTGGCCATTCCCCCCCCAGGCTAATGTTGGAGTAGGCGCGTCAACTACACAAACCAAAGTGTTCAGCACTGTGATCAGCTGATGCTGGTACCTCACATTCATTTGTCACTTGTATCAAAATCAGAGTCCAACAAGTCGGAGTGCAATTCACAGTTAATATGCAGAACGTCATCCATGGAGTATTTTGCCTTAAATATTTGCTTCAATCTCTCACCAGATGTCGACTGCCATTTTTGCCCCCCGCTACTTACGCGAGCGCAGGGAATCTCGGTCAAACCGATGAAGCTAACTTTAGTCCAACTAAAACCTAATGGTGGGTTTTGTCACCATTTACAGTTGATTACCATCGTCAACCTGTCTCTATGGGCAAAAGTCGACATCTGTACTGAAAGACTTAGTTTGGGGGGAATAGGGCTATAACCATCTTATTTTATTGCAGTAAATATTCAGCACACTTGTGAAAAAGACTTTACACTTTTTTATTTTCTCGTATAGGGAAATTATTGAAATATGTCTAAAAATTCGATTTTGATGAATCTCGACATTTTTTAGACCTCCCTGAGTCTGAAAATGCAGTTTTTAAAAATTCTGTCAGTGAGTGTGTTTGTGTTTGTGTGTGTGTGTAAACCCGATAACCTGAGTACACTTTCAGTTGGGTCAACCAAATTTTGCATACAAGTATCAGGTACAGATTTCTGTGAACATTTGCACTATTTCCACTAACCAGAAGTGGTACTTTACGTTTCATTCATGCAGCTGCAGAGTCCAATTTATTCAACTTTACGTTCATAATAATTGTTCAAGTATCGTATTAATTTGATTTGATTTGTTGTTGATGGTTCCCTAATGCACATAATCCTTGTCTTGCGGTTTACTCTTCAAATATCCATCCCCATATATAAGAATACGAGAGAGCCGAGGGGAGAGCGCTCCCGATTTTTAACTTGGTTGCTGCATTGGAAATTGGAACTGCTTCCCAGGTTATTGGATGTGAATTCTTTCTGCACGACACATCACAGGATGTCTTCTGATGCATCTATTGATTATTATTAGGACCGCATTTTCATTGAGCGCAGACAGCAGGCTGATTGTTAGCTTTTTTCTCACGTTTTATTTTTCAAGAAGCATTTAAAATGTCGGAAGTTTTATCTAATCACAGAGCTGTTGTGTGCAGCGTCTGTCACAAAGCCCGGGTGTCTTTTAGATGTGATCCACCAGCCGTCTCAGCATCAAAGTATTTCAGACTAGACAAAGAGCCCGTTTCGACAATGTAAGATGAAACGGGCACAAGTGGAATAGTATAATATATAATAAGTATAAGCACCACAAACCTGATATCGGTGTATTGAATAAATGCGTAATTGAATCAGAATGCGTAATTCGGCCTCGAGCTGTAGTCGAAATCGCCTTTCATGCCTCTAGAGCTTTAATCGAAGTCGCCTTTCTCTTTGAATTTTCGTGGCCGTAAATCCGCCGTCTGCCGCGATGTCGGTCTCGTAAAGTTTTTTGGCAGCTGCACAGAAGGCGACTGCCCATTCGGCTTCGGACGGACGTGAGTGACGGAGGGAGGGAGGAGACTGGCGAATTATGTATTAAGATGCTCCCCTGTAAAGATTCATTAAATCAGTTATAGGTCTGGAATCGAAACCAAATTATCAGAAGAGTACTTACTCCTTTTGCGCGGTGTGGTGTGTAATACAAACCCTGGCAAAAACAATGGAATCTCTACTATTGGAGGATGACCAGTCAGCTGTTTTACTTTATTGCAAAAAAAAAAAGTCACAGATATGACACAAAACTATTTTCACAGCTGAACATGGCATTGGAAAACGTACCTCAAAAAAAATGTATATTGTAATTAATGGCACATTTATTGTTCAGACCAAGCAGAGGGGATGAAATTGTGGAATCACTCAATGATGAGGAAAAAAAATATAGAATCACTAACCCAAACAAATGACATTTACATTTACATTATTTAGCAGACGCTCTTATCCAGAGCGACTTACAACAGTGCTTAGTGCTGCACCTCCTCTGGATTTTACAACGGCTTGAATTCTTGGAGCTCTGAACTTCACTAATGACAAACAATACTCTTCATCAGTTAGGTTCCAACTTTCTTGTGTAGCAGTTGGCAGATCAACTTTGCAGGATGGAGTCTCGTCATGGGCCGTTTTTTTTTTTTTTTTTTTCCAATTTCCACCATAAATTCTCAATCGAATTGAGATCTGGACTACTAGCTGGCCACGTCATTGAGTTGATATGCATTTCCTGAAGAAACATTTGAATGATTTTTGCCCTGTGGGAAGATGTATTATAGATAGATACTTCATTAATCACTAAGGGGAAATTCCCATACTCCAGCAGCAGCATACTGATAAAAACAATTTTAAATTAAAGAGTGATAAACATGCAGGTATAACAGACAATAACTTTATATAACGTTAACGTTTACCCCGCGGTGGAATTGAAGAGTCGCATAGTGTGGGTGAAGAACGATCTCCTCAGTCTGTCAGTGGAGCAGGACGGTGACAGCAGTCTGTCGCTGAAGCTGCTCATCTGTCTGGAGATGATCCTGTTCAGTGGATGCAGTGGATTCTCCATGACTGACAGGAGTCTGCTCAGCGCCCGTCGCTCTGCCACAGATGTCAGACTGTCCAGCTCCGTGCCCACAATAGAGCCTGCCTTCCTCACCGGTTTGTCCAGGCGTGAGGCGTCCCTCTTCTTTATGCTGCTCTTTATGCTTATCTTTTTCTCCTTTCAGCTGTTAGGGGTTGCCACAGGAGATCATCTTTTTCAATATCCTCCTTTCCTCGTCATCTTGTTCTGTTACACCCATCACTTGCGTGTCCTCTCTCACCACATCCATAAACCTTGTCTTAGGCCTTCCTCTTTTCCTCTTCCCTGGCAGCTCTATCCTTAGCATCCTTCTCCCAATATTCCCAGCATCTCTCCTCTGCACAGGTCCAAACCAACACCATCTCTCCTCTCTGACTTTGTCTCCCAACCATCCAACTTGAGGTGACCCTCTAATGAACTCATTTCTAATCCTGTCCATCCTCGTCACACCCAGTGCAAATCCTAACATCTTTAACTCTGCCACCTCCAGCTCTGTCTCTTGTGCCACTGTCTCCAGCCCATTTGACATAGCTGGTCGCACATAATTCTCTGCCGCTCTCGACTTCCTCATACAATACCACAGCTCCTCTCAGTCATCCTGTCATTTGCTTTCTGCAGGTCCACAAAGACGCAGTGCAACTCCTTCTGGCCTTCTCTTTACTTCTCCATCAACATCCTCAGAGCAAACATCTCATCTGTGGTGCTCTTTCTTGGCATGAAACCATCCTGCTGCTCACTAATCATCACTTCTTAACTGAGCTTCCACTACTCTTTCCCATAACTTCATGAGGTGGCCCATCACTGGTATCCCCCTGTAGTTACTGCAGTCCTGCACATCCTCCTTATTCTTAAATATCGGCTCACCAGTACACTTCTTCTCCACTCCTCAGGCCTCCTCTCACTTTCCAAGATTCCATTAAACAATCTGGTTAAAAACTCCACTGTCATCTCTCCTAAACACCTCCATGTTTCCAAAAAAAAATTTTGTTTTATCCTTTTGGACAACATTTTTTAAATGCCTCTCAGACAGCCTGGGTGTCACAATTCCTCCTAATCCACTGACAGCTGTGTTTGGTGGACCCCCAGAGGGGCTTACAGTGGAGAAGGACAAAGAAATTGTAATGGCCTTTACTACACTATTGGCATGTTTACTTATCGTGCTCAACTGGAAGAATCTTAACTCTCCTATTATATTATATTATATTATATTATATTATATTATATTATATTATATTATATTATATATATTATTATTATATATATTATTATTATATTATTTGAAATTTTGAAAAAATCAAATTCTTCACTTAGAGGATCTGTACAAACCCAGTCAGGATCTGATAAATAACATGTTAGAATAAGCTTTTAAATTGAGGAAGTGGATTCTCTCCCCTCTTTTTCTATTCTATCTATCTCTTATATATATTTCTTCTGGTTCATCCTGCTTCCTGTTCAAAACCGGTCCCGCCGACATGGCATTTCTCGATTCCTATTCGTCTTCTTCCAAACCCTTCTCCACGCTGCCTGAGGCCTCCCATACACCCCCACGACACTTTTCTCAATTCCTATTCCTCCTTTGGAATACCTCGTTCCCCGCTCCTCTCTCATGACCCCATTGGTGTCACGTCACCGCCCTATATCTAGCCTGACCACGTGACCTTTCACTTCAGCCATGTGTGTGCCTGGGAGTCGTTTCTGTAGCCTGCTACAGAAAGGTACTCTGTCGACCATTGGCATTGGTTTCGCTCCTTGCTATTGGTTTCGATCCTTCGTATTTTCATTATACTGCAACGGTTGTTTCCTAAGCCTTTGTTATAAAATGAACGACCGTATCTTCTCTGTCGACGGGTTTTTGCACAACGTCTTCTCTATTCCGGGATCCCGCAACTGCCTGTTCCTATCGGTGGGTTATTTCTTGACACAAACGGTCGACGAAGGCAATACACTCTCACTACGACATAGGGCAGTAGATTTCGTTGCATCACATTAGGACAGATTTGGAGACGTTCTTCCTGTTGTTCTTTGCAACGCAAGTCGAGTTATCACAACAAGTCAGGAGTACTATCAATACACGGCAACATCTGGAGTTTATGGAGGTGAAGCTGGAATTCAAGCTCTTTCCGAGATTCTCCATGCTACCATTGTCATTTACTTCAAACACGACCCCAACATCCCGCCTTGCAGTTACAATTCTGGAAATACTCTCTTCATTATCTGTCGTCTCCACCAAAACACCTATTCACAACTGCGTCTTTCAAGAAGTATTTATTTCCTCTTGATTTCTGAACTCCTTTCTCACCGTTTCCCGTTCCTATTCTTACGCCGCCGGGTGTCGGCTAATTTCTATTTATTTATTTACAGATTTTTACTATTATTAAAGTGCTATTCTGCTGACCTAGCTCTCTTTTCTCAATTTGTTTCAAACTAGTTTTGTTAAAGTTGACTTGCATGTATGAAATGTTTTTTGATTTTAATAAAATAAAATATTTAAAAAACACAATGAAAAGGTGAGGACTGCACTTTGATGCTTTGAGGAAGTTTTAGACGTTTGGAGGCTATCAACGATGTTTATTTGCATCATCGGTGCATCCAGCCAATCAGAGAGGGATGATCTCATTGACCATCGGCTCCCCCTAGTGTACAGCGCACTGCAGGTTAGTTTGACTGGTGACTTTATATTGTTAACAGGGGGCTCACGATGAGATTGGCTCATTGAGTGGGTTCATTAAATCAGTAGATGAGCAGAACCAATCGTGTGTCCGTGTTTTAATGTGTTTTGTTCAAATTGTTCAGTATTTCTTTTTAGAAATTATTCCTTGCGAGCTCAATGGTGGGCCGTCATACTCCCGATATCCTAGAACAGACAGTGGTGTCCCACATTCCTGAATAGGATGAGCAGGCTGCAGAATGGATGAATTCTTTTGTAAAATGGCTCTGCCAAGTTTTTCCTCCTTCAGTTCTGAGATGACAACAACATTTAGCCGAGTGAACAAAGTGCCCCACTTCCTTCCTCCCGCCAGCACCAAAAAACAGGCAGTTGTGCCCCTTTAGAGCTCAAGTGACGGCTGGTAAATTCTCAGTGATCTTCCTCAGCCTTGGCTGCAAACAGCAAACGTTTCTAGCGCCTTTCTTTTAAATGAGCCGCATTTGCTGTTAAGAGAGCCTCATGTGAAATGAGGAACTTGCAGAAAGTGTTGCATGGCAGCTTTATCGTTGAGACAGCTTGTGGTGGGCTTCTGCGGTTCATGCAAGCTCATGGCCGATTCCGGTTTTACATCAAAGCCAAAGAACTTTCAGTCACGTGACGCCAACTTGGCACTGACTTGTCAGTTAGACGAATGAAACTGCAGCCTTCTGAAAGCAGCCATTTGCCCATTTCCTGAATTCAAGGGCACGGAGAGCAAGAGCTGTGTCACCAGCCGAAAGTGGCATAAAACAAGAGCCAAGTTCGGACAAAGCGCCACTACATCACCTACTAATTTAGAGGCGCTAGTCACCTTAGCCTGGCCATATATTTGGAATGTTCTGGAGTACTGAAGAAGAGCAGCAAATCAGAGTGTAGGGAGAACATACAAACTTCACACAGATGACGCCCGACTGGCATTCAAAACCAACACTAATTTAAATCAACGTTAATTTTATACAGTGCCATTCATAACATCACAATGCTGTTATTCACAGTGATGCATCATGGGGTGCTTGACCAGTTCAAGTTTTCTGTCATGTGTACAGAACAATGGTGACCTTTATGTCACGTCTCCTTATAATAGTGACAGCGATACAACAACAGCAAGGTCGCCCAAAAAGAAACTTTTATACGTGGAAGTGTTAGTGTGTGTTAGGGATGTCAAACTAATAAGTAAATATTTGAAAATATTCAGACTTAGGTTAATGTTTCTGGGTGTTCTACATGCCTTTTTATTGTTTTATTATTATTGTAACTAGGGGGTCCTCCCCCTGCGCACTTCGCTCACCAACCCCCGGTTTTGGTTAACCTGAAATAAATTTTAAAGAGATTTTTTTTTCTTGTTAATTGTTACATGTGCATTATGTTCACTTTTACTTTAAAACTTGTTAATTCCAAATATTGCTTTTACTGTTCTTCAAGATTGCATTGAATTTTGATTCCTTGTTTGGTCTTGTATCGTGACAACGCAACGTATAACTGCCCGTGAGTGAACTTCGTTTCTTCATCTCTTATAAATAAACCGACTTTTGTGAATGTTTGTCCCTGTGATTTGTTAATTGTCTTTGCAGAAGCTATTCTAACGGGAAACTGTAAATGTTTTAATACGAATGGCATATCGAGATCTCCTGTGGTGTCCAATGTTAAGATGTACTACATTACCTTTCTTGTCACCTGTTAAAATTTTGCATGTCAGAATTGTTTGACCAATTTTCAATACAACTAATCTTGTCCCATTGCACAGCCCATCACTCAGACATAAATTACACAATTACATTATGATACATCCTTCTTTAAGCAGTAATTCGGCCGGTGGGAGACCAGACGGTGTTAACGTTTGTAGATATTCTTTATGATATTGTAAGTTGATGTTTTCATCTTCTGCACCATCACCACCACCTGTTTCAGCATTTCGACGCGCAGATCTTTCTTCTTTGCTAAGTCTGTGCTTACATTTCTTTTTTTTCCAGAATTTGCATTCTTTTTCTCTCCTGGCACTTTTGCGTTTCTTTTTTGTTGCGCCTCTCTTTCTGCTTCACTTAGTCGTGGACGTCGTCTTTAACTTATCATTTTTCTTTAAGCTGCTCTCTGTTCTGTGTCGCAAGACGTGAAAGTGTCTCTCTTCAAATCTGTCTGACGTGGATGTCAGTATGACGTGACTTGACCGTGTCACGTGTCTGTCTCTCTGAAGTGTCTTGTCACCCTAAAAGGCTCGTCCCAAGTTTTTTTTTTTTTATATAATTGAGAGACAGCCGCACAGCAAGAACAAACACCAGCAGCCATAAAATACAAATCCTGGCGGCACTCTGGCCACTGGCATTCAGTTTACGTCACAAAATGTGCGACGCGTGGATGCCTGTCGAGCACTTCAAGACCCACGCCACATGGTGATTGGCAGACGGATAGCGGGAGGGGGGAAGTCAAAAATATTAATAATGTAGCAGAGTGCAATGCCAGCACGTGCAGCTCCTTTTTGTGTCAGCCTTTATGTATATATGTATTTATAAAGCACTTTAAAAACTACATCAAGGCTGACCAAAGTGCTGTACAATAAAAACCCAACATATCAGACAAACAATAATCAAAGGGTAAAAGAAACAGAAACATTCAGTCAACATATCATACTGGGTTAAAGGCCAGGGAGTCAAAGTGTGTTTTTAAATAAGACTTAAAGACAGCAAGTGAAGGAGCCTGCCTAACGTGCAACGGCAAATCATTCCCGAGTTTTAAGGAGCTGCAACTGAAAAAGCCCGATCACCTCGGAGTTTGCATCGTGCCTTAGGAACAAGTAAAAAGCATCTGGTCTGCTGACCTGAGAGAGTGAGACAGACGGTACATAAGGGTGCAGCAGTTCCAACAAGTAAAATGGGGCACAACCATTAAAGGATTTAAGCACAAATACAAGGATCTTAAAATGGATTCGAAAACGAACCGGAAGCCAGTGAAGGGCTGACAAGGGTCACTTGTGACTATGACAAGGTGAGAACGGCGAATGGAGTAAAAGAGCAAGCAGACCAACGGCGGGCTTGACATTATTTTGGAGGGCAGCAGCCGGGAATTGTCAATATCCATATGGACAGTTTGACATCCGTGGCAGAGCGACAGGCGCTGAGCAGACTCCTGTCAATCATGGAGAGTCCACTGCATCCACTAAATAGTATCATCTCCAGACAGAGGAGCAGCTTCAGTGACAGACTGCTGTCACCGTCCTGCTCCACTGACACAGTGAGGAGATCATTCCTCCGCCACACTATTTGACTCTTCAGTTCCACCCGTTAACATTATACAAAGTTATTGTCTGTTATTCCTGCATTGTTATCACTCTTTAATATTGTTTTTGTATCAGTATGCTGCTGCTGGAGTATGTGAATTTCCCCTTGGGATTAATAAAGTATCTATCTATCTCTCTATATCTCTGTCTCTCTATCGTGAAGTGGGACATTTGAACTTGCTGTATTTTTTTTTCCATTACAATTTTAATAGGAGTCAAAAACGTACCGACTCCGATCCCGACTCCAGGTACCCAAAATTGTCTCCGACTCCACACCCCTGGTAATGCCGTTAGCGTGACATCTTTAGCTTTGCATTTTTCATGCGACTCATGAGCAAGGTATCACCATATCTCACTTTGGCTGCCATGCTCATCAGCAGTTTGCAAACCCTCAGTGGCTGGCATTATCAGCGGTTTCCATCTCTTGTTTCCTGTAAGCTGAATTGACGAGTAGGTCACAGAGCTCAGCTGGCGTGATTTGGTTTTCTGCTTGTTCTGTATGTGCAGTATCGGCCTGTCTACTTCATGCTGTCTGGGCCTTGTGGTGCTTTCCTTTTCACTAAAGGCAGCGTAAAGCAGTTTAACATTTCCATGTAGTGACTTTACTGAATCTTGCATAGTGCTGGTTTATAGATCCATTTTAAAAATGTAATAGTTTGGTATTTTTTTTTTATTACTGATATTCCATGACTCAGGCGCCACCGTGAGTGGCAGCTATTCCAGCAGCTCCGTGTATGACTTTATTTACTTATTTCACTGTTAACTCCTACCACTTTCTTTTATGTGCAGTCGTTCCCAGGACACTTTTTACTACTTGGACATGGATTTTATTTTTTGTGAATTTCCCCTTGGGATTGATTGTCTGTCTGGCTGTCTGTCTGTCTGTCTGGCTCTCTGTGCGTGCCACACTAGTAGGGCCAGTGCTGAATGATGAGACTTTGGATCAGAGGGTGGGCCGGCAGCAGGGGGCAGTTTATGTGCTGTCGTCAGGTAATCCGACCCGTGGAAGCCAACAGCCTGACTGACTGGATATTCCATTCTGTGCTTTCTAAATCTTCCCAGACGAGCTGACCTTTAACCTTAAAACTTGTCCCAGTAGGACTGTCTTATCTGTTTAACTGCAGCACAGCCCGTCCTCTCTGATCCTTCCTCAGGGGTCTCATCTTATTTGTGTCTTTCCATTAGGGACCAGAGTTAGACTGCACTGATTGATTTATTGGCTCTTAACATGAGGTCAGTGACTCCTGAAGCGGAGATGTGTGGCAATTAGGGAAAATTGGCACATCGAAAGTTGACTTTCGTGGTTTGTGGAGTCTGCCGGGCGTCTTTCTGTTCCGTCGCTCGCTTCTACGGCTTTTTGAGGTCAGTTTTCTTCCTGCACTCTTACAAGAAATGAAATAAATGCATGTATGCTTTCATTTTAGACCATGCTGGACGTCATACACACTGCAGATGCCTCAGGGCTTCTCCAGAAAGTTCTGTAATATTTCAAAACCAGCAGCGTCCATTTGCAACACACATTTGTGCAAGAGGAGCAGCAACGTGAAAGTGTCTGAAATATTAAACATGAGGGGTGATGATGACAACACTTAATGTCAGACTTTCGTAAAAAGTGGGCCCTAAAGTAAGAACGAAGGTGGAGTACAAGTGAAGGGGCACATCCTGGAGAACCCACTTATTATCCACCACTTTCCAAAACCACCTTTATCCAGTCCAGGGTTGTCGGTCCAGTCCAGTATGGAGTTGCAGTGTGTGGTAGTGGTGAAGATAGTGAGACACACGGGGAGCACGCAGACCCGCCTAGTATTCAAACCTGGCACTGTAGAGCTGTTAGGCAGCAAAGTTATGGCATTTGTCAACAGAGTGACAGAGACAGTGGCCAAGCTCCATAAAGATGCTGTTTGGGCCTGGGATTCAAACTCGTTAGGTAGATAGATACTTTATTAATCCCAAGGGGAAATTCACATACTCCAGCAGCACCTTACTGATACAAAAAACAATATTAAATTAAAGATTGATAATAAGATAATAATATTACTCTGGAGCTGTGAAACAGCAGCAGCAGCCACCTTACTAACCATTGAGCCACAGTGCCACCCTTAACCATTGAGCCACAGTGCCACCCTTCCATGATTAGTACGTTTGTAAAATGTTCAAGTGAATGGAGACGTAACTTTTCCTAGGCAGCACCGCAGTTTATGCTTTGGGTTAAAGATCTTCATGTTTGTTCTTCTCAGTCTCTGGCTCTTTCCTAGTCGTGGATATGTGTGTTCACCTTTGGGGGGAGAGGTCTTCATTGCAACCTGAAGGGGTGAGTGAGGCGCAGGCCGGGTCTGGAGTTGTGCTCCTTGCATTGAGTTGATCAGACTGGCTTGCACAGCTATCAGCGATACCATTGACTCGCTTGAGGTCACCGCTTGTGTCGTCGTCTTCTTCACTCCTGGTTTTTTTTTTTTACAGTGAACCTCTCCAGAGACCCCTCAAGTGCCACTTTTGCCTCATCCTACTCCTTCTGCTTCCTTTGTTCTTTCCTGTCATTGCTTGTGCCCACCATTTTTTTTCACTTGTTCTGCAGTTAGTTTTAGCTTGGAGCAGACGACCAAGTTAGTGCAGGACTGACGTGTCTGCTGTCCTACTCATTCTTAATTTCAGCTTCAGTTAAAGAGTTTTGAGTACCACTCTATTAAAATTTTTAAAACATTTTATACTTTTTTTTTTTTTTTTTTAATTATTCAAATAAACTAGCAAAATACCCGCGCTTCGCAGCGGAGAAGAAGTGTGTTAAAGAGGTTATGAAAAAAAAAAGGAAACATTTTAAAAATAACGTAACATGATTGTCAATGTAATTGTGTTGTCATTGTTATGAGTGTTGCTGTGTTTTATATATATAAAATACACACACACACATATAGACATATATATACATATACATATACACATATATATACATATCTACATATATATATATATATATATATATATATATATATATATATATATATATAGATATATACATATACACATCCACATATCAACATATATATATACACATGTATACACACACACATGGTTTATGGGTGATGATTGTTTTACTGTTTTTATGTTTATTTTATTTTATTGTAGAATCAACTCCTATCTGCGCACAGCAGGGCAGCCGTGGGCGGATGCGTATGGTGTATTCACTCCATGTTATCGTGCATTGCGCTGTCAGTGGTATTTTGATAAAAGAATTTGAACAACATATAAGAAGCGTATAAATCATTAAACAGTAAAACATTAAAATTTAAGAAGTAAAGTTACATTAAGTACTACTGCAGTGCCTTCGGGTATACCTCATTTTTTGTTTGCCCATTACATGCTTAAATGTATAAATTTTTTGGTTCACCTACCCGAGAACACGCGACATATAACAGAGCGTGGGAAAAGCATGGATTTTAAACACGCGTTGAGTTCATCTGCTGGTCTCCCTCGTGGAATAACTGGTAATGTTTGAGTAAAATGTACAGCGAGTAAAACGACATTACCTCCTATTTGTTTTTTTTTACGATCTCTGAGATCTTGCTTTTTTCGGTTGAAGGCTTCATAAGCTCTTTTATGTTGTATGGTGAACTTATCCCAAACCATCATCTTTGAATGTTGCAAGACTTTCGCCTTGTATGTAGATCGGGGTAATTACATTCATTGCATTCCTAGTCTGAATCACAATGTGATTGTATGGGTGGTTACCTGGCACTGTAGGGTTGCCACCCGTCCTTTAAAATACGGAATCGTGCCGCGTTTGAGAATGAAATTGCGCGTCCCGTTTTGAATCAATACTGGACGGGATTTATCCCGTATTTTTGTTATCATTTTTTTTTAAAGCAGCGTCTCATGCAAATCATCCCACACGCATTTTATGAAGATGCCTCCTTTCCTAGTTTTGATTGGGTAATACTTGATGTCATCGTTAGTTTGATTGGTGTTTTTAACTGTCCAGTGAGGAGGGCGTGTCTTTTAAGTACAGTCTGCAAAGTGTTGGCACTGAGATGTGGCGTCAGCGCCAGAGTTGAAGCCCCTAACGTTGCGGTCAGCAAGTTGGCTAACATCCGCCATGTGCCGTCTTTCAGTTGCGAGAAGCAGATCATAGAATGGTTGAAACTGTTGCCCCTAACGTTGCGCCACGGCGTGTGGTTCGTTTATACCTCGTGTCTTCTCATTAAACTTTTATCTCGCGAATATGTTATTGCAATCCGCAGCGGGAGCATTTCTATAAACTTAATTTAGACTTACGTTTTACACCGTGCTTTGTTTCCCTTATGAACATGCTTGTATGCTTAACTCGCTCCGTTCTCAATTGTTTAATAAATTTTTTGCTCTTCGCTGTTTGCGGCTGTTCCTCCATTTCCCCCTACTTCGTTGTTTTATCTCGCGAATATGTTATTGCAATCCTTAACGGGAGCGTTTCAATAAACTGATTGAAAATAGTTTTGCATTTACGTTTTTAGTAAAAGGCGAGCTTTTAAGCCTGAGAAATCACTGCGTAAATGCACACGTTTAATTGGACATGTGTTAATATGTATGCTTACACAGTATTAAAAGACAGTCAAAAATTAACGTCATTTACCTTCGTTCCCGCGTGTGACTCGTGCTGTAAATCTCTTCCTTGTTTTTAGTTCACGTGATTACGTAGGAGGCGTGATGACGCGATACGTGACTCCGCCTCCTCCATTACAGTGTATGGACAAAAAATATGTTCCAGTTATGACCATTACGCTTTGAATTTCGAAATGAAACCTGCCTAACTTTTGTAAGTAAGCTGTAAGGAATGAGCCTGCCAAATTTCAGCCTTCCACCTACACGGGAAGTTGGAGAATTAGTGATGAGTCAGTCAGTGAGTGAGTGAGTGAGTCAGTCAGTCAGTCAGTGAGGACTTTGCCTTTTATCCATATTACTAACCGAGAATGCTAAACCGGATGATGGACGCAGGCACATCCGGCAATGGGCCGTAGCTGCAAAAAGACGTACTGCGCAGGCGCAAAAAGAGTCCGCGAGGGTCGGCTGAGGAGCCGAGAAAGGCGGATAGAAGAGGGCGAGAGAGGCGGATGAGGGGCCGCGAGAGGCGGACAAGACCACAGAAAAAAGGAGTGAGCACAGGAAAAATTGAGAAATGAGGCGCAAAGAGCACCGAAAAAAGGAAACGGCACATAAAAAAGTATTCAAACGCAAGCAAAGCACGAAACTAGACCCAAAAAAAAAAAAAAAAAAAAAAAAAGAGGCTCGCGCACAACAGCAAGGCACCCCCCCCCCTACAGGCACCGGACGGGACACACACCAAGAGGGGGATTCAACAAGCCCATGGAACACAAAAAAAAGAACACAAAACCACCCCACAGACCCTACAAGTAAGGGACGGGGGACACACAAACAGGGGGATTCAACAAGACACAGGAACACAAAAAGAAAGAAGACGCTCGCGCGACAACAATCCTCAACCCCCCCCCCCCCCCCCCCCCCCACACACACACACACACACATCCATAAGAAGTGACACCCAAAGCCACATATTCTAAAGTGAACGTCAACACCTTCACACTAGACAGCATAGGTGTCAGCATTGGTGGATCTCCTTACAATAAAGCACTATTAACCGTTCAACTGCAGAAAAAGAAACATATTAACAGTGACTGCGATCCTTATTATTACTTATCCATATTTCGCATGCTGAGAAAGAAACAAGTCATGAATACACGGTCACGGGTACAAAACGAAAAGGAAAGGATAACAGGAACAAACACACGAAAACGAAAGAAACAACAAAATAGACGGCTATGCAGCATAGGTGGATCTCATTACAATAAGGCACTATTAACCGTTCAACCGCAGAAAAGGCTCCATATTAACAGTGAGTGCAATTCTCCTTATTACTTATCCATATTTCTAAAAGAAAAAATGTCTCGACTCCAAAAACGCAAAGCTCAACTAAAGCTTCTAACTAACGATGTACCTAAAAGTAAAAACTTTATGAACTGCATTAGATCCTACAATGGTTCATTTGCTTTTGCATACAGTGATCCCTCGCTATATCGCGCTTCGCCTTTCGCGGCTTCACTCCATCGTGGATTTTATATGTAAGCATATTTAAATATATATCGCGGATTTTTCGCTGCTTCGCGGGTTTCTGCGGACAATGGGTCTTTTAATTTCTGGTACATGCTTCCTCAGTTGGTTTGCCCAGTTGATTTCATACAAGGGACGCTATTGGCAGATGGCTGAGAAGCTATCCAGCTTACTTTCTCTCTCTCTCTCTCTCTCTCTCTCGCGCTGACGTAGGGGGGTGTGAGCAGGGGGGCTGTGTGCAGCTGTTTCCTGAAGGACATGCTGCACGGAGCTTCGCATACTTAAAAGCTCAAAGGGCACGTATTGATTTTTTTTATCTGTCTCTCGCTATCTCTCTCTCTATCTCTCTCTCTCTGTCTTCCTGCTCCTGACAGAGGGGGTGTGAGCTGCCGCCTTCAACAGCTTTGTACCGGCGGTGCTTCGCATACTTAAAAGCCAAAAAGCCGTATTGATTTTTTTTTGGACTGCTTGCTTTGCACTCCTTTGAAAAGGAAGATATGTTTGCATTCTTTTAATTGTGAGACAGAACTGTCATCTCTGTCTTGTCATGGAGCACAGTTTAAACTTTTGAAAAAGAGACAAATGTTTGTTTGCAGTGTTTGAATAACGTTCCTGTCTCTCTACAACCTCCTGTGTTTCTGCGCAAATCTGTGACCCAAGCATGACATTCTAAAAATAACCATATAAACATATGGTTTCTACTTCGCGGATTTTCCTATTTCGCGGGTGGCTCTGGAACGCAACCCCCGCGATGGAGGAGGGATTACTGTATACCGGAGTAAATATCAGGCCACCAAAAGGCAATGGCCCATACTGCTTTCGCATATGTGCACAAATACTGCATCGCATTGGAACAGTGCACCCTGAAACAAATCAACAACGCAAATATGCACAAATCTACATCCTAGATCCACATGACGCAAACTATCAATCAAAGTGCTGCATCGCAACAGGCACGGATTCAAAACGAAACACCTCCCGTCTCAGACATACGTTAATGGCAGCGAAGGCTACAACGGGCTTCTCACACAGCACAGGCAAATCGATTACAGCTCCAAAACAACACGTCCCAAATACTACACATGCAACAACGCGCCTCTCAAACGGCACAAGGAAAACATACACCAGGAAAATTCATTCGGATTAATGAATGTCATTTGCAATCATTGTCATTCAGTTCACTTCCCTGAAGAAACAACTGGCAATACAAGTAATACATTTAGACGTTGTTGTCAAAAGGGTCAAATTAGACTGCCTTCTTTACATTCATATACTGAATATCTACAGAAGCTTATAACTGACGATGTACCTGAAAGTGAAATCTTTATCAACTGCATTAGATCCTACAAATCGGTATCCACTATGAACATTAACGGTGGCACTGCACGTGACATCCGTCTTGAAAAAATGTTGTTTATTGATGAATGTTCAATGGCATGAAGTCACTTACTCAACACCATTCATAAACTTCTACAAACGTTTATGAATAATAATATTCGATTTGAAGGAAAGGTACTTTTATGAGGAGGAGATTTTAGACAGTGATTAGCTATTCTTCCAGATGCCATGCACTCAGCTATTGTTCAGTGCACCTTAAAATACGCAGACAATTGGCATTGCTTTCAAAAGATACAGTTAGTAAAAAAGATACGATGTCCAGAACCAGATCATAACAATTCCTTATTACAACTGAGAGATGGTACACTCACCAATACAGATGGACTTTAGCCACATATTATTACAATTCCTCAAGCCTTTATCTGCGACGACTTAGTTACAGAGACATTTGGAACAGCAATCTCATTAGACCAAATGCCCCTTTTAACACAACGCACTATGTTATGTCCAAAAAATATTAATATGGAAAACATTAATACCCAAGTCATTCCATTACTTCCTGGAGAGACACAACTCTTTCTAAGCTCTGACAAACTTGACTCTGATCACAACGATAACCATCTTAAATGACCTTACAAGTTCTGAGCTGGAATTACCTTTTACACATAAACGGCGTGTACAAAGAAATTTTCAAATAAACCTTTACACTGTGCCACACACTTTGTTGTTTGCTTTCTATTTGCATCATCTACACCGTCACACTATTCTATATCTCATTCATACATCACGCTCTTTGTCATTCCCAACACCAGGGGTTGGCGAGCGAAGCGAGCAGGGGGCGGAGCCCCCTAGTTATTATAGATTATGGAATGTTTGCATTTCTGTCAGATTTTGAACTGGTTGAGTTTCCTTTGCCATTTCCTTTTTCATTCATTTTAAATTTGAATTTTTTGCTCTCTCAATTCTATCCAAATGCCGACAGCAGTAAAGGGCAGAAGTGACTTTGGTGCCATATTGACTCCTCTGCCGTTTTGTAAGGAAAGTTTGAGACTGAGCTGACAAAGTGAGAACGGCGGTGAAGCGTCCAGTGTTGGTTGTGTTTCTACGTGGTGTTGTGTTATTAAAGGTGTATAATGTATTTACTGCTTTGAATTGAGTTTGCAAAGGTAGTTCTTTTTGCGCCTTGATTTGCATTATTTGTGCGCCATCATGGCACCGGTCATGTGACCGCATCGGTGCACTTTTGACGTCACGCAGCGCTGTGTATGATTATGGCAATGGTTGTCGCATTCAGGTTTTCCCTCGGTGGCGTCTCCTTTAGTGCCAGTGAGCTTCTTTCCAAGTAGGCCCTCGTTTCAGGTTTTGTAGTTTTGATCGCCTTTCTCTTTGACTTGCCTTTTCATTTCATTTTTCTTCCTTGGTGCCTTTTGGATTCTCGTTTTTTCCCCTTTTTTTGGCCACGATTCCTGGCATTCAGTTTATCGTCTGGTTCTTCTTTTGCTCATTTTAATCCACCGTGCCCTGCATGTCATAGCAGGTTGAACCCGTGTCTGCACTTCTCATTGCTCTTCATCAGCATGTTCATACAAACGAGGGAAAGATGCACAAGTGGGCTCACTAAAAAGAAAATGACAAAGACAATGTATGTAAAGCCATAGAAAAGAACGTTCATTTTTACACTTGCTTAGAAATAGCTAAAATTGAGAATTCTACATGCATTCTGGAAAGGGTTGGAGTACAAAAGCAAAACTGCAGCCATTGGGATCTGCAGGATCTGAACTGGAGGGGCCTGCTGTCGTGAAGCCTGAGGATCCTCTTTACGGGTCGCTTTAGTTAAACGGCCGTTGTGTTCATGCGATTTTTTATTCACCAAGTGATACATTCCTGAAAGTCCTCCATTCTTTTTCTGTCCCCCTGTATTGCTGTTTTAAAGTCTAAAACAGAACTTGAGGTCCTTGCAGTTGACCACGTGTACCGCAGCGACTCATCATCGCTCAGTGACGGTCACCTGATGGCTTACTCTGCCTTTCCAAGGCAGGCGTGTTCATTTATCAGGTTTGTTTCCTTAGTTATTTCAAGCAAGTTATTTTGTTCCTTTATGTCACTTGTTCCCTTTCAACATTTTAAAGGGAGAGATGTTTGTCTGTTAGATTTTTATGAGAACAAACACTCTACAGTTTATTTCAAAAAGGCTGTAAAGGCTGTGTGTGTGGGGACTGTGAATTCTTAGAAGTCCTGCAGGCCTTAGCATCCTAGTAATTGGCCTCATGCCGTGTAGTCGGGCCACACACACACACACGTATTCAAAGACACACTGCCAAGACGGACTGCTTGATAATGGCCATCCAGGTGCCCTGTTGTTTTTGGCAGCTGTTGTTGTCACTTCACCTTTTTGTTCTCCCATCTTGATCTCATCTGGGGTTCTAGGGCTTTTAATGCTGTCACTTCCAATGACACAAGTGCTCTGGACACTTGACACGCCACCAACCACAATGTCAATACATGCAGTCGTACATGCTTGTGACTTATTGATCTTGGGAGGGGGGGGGTGGCACTTAAGGTGTTCATGATGGGACCCTCCTTGACAGTCGTCGTTGGATCATGTGCTTCACAAAAACAGCCTTAGTAACGTGGAAAAAGTTACCAAGTTACTTTGGCTGAATTGTCTGTTTCTTGTGACAGTACAAGTGATCAATAGATGAAGAGGTGGTCATGGAAGGGTGGTGTGCTTCATTTGTACTTTGGTCCCAGCACTGTGTGAGCTCCCTCAGGCCACCTAGTGGTGATCACCAGATATGACATGTAAATATGGACAGTCTGGGTTCACAGCCATTTTGATTATTGGTAATCTGCAGATAAGAACGAGCACAGAGTCGAGCAGGGAGTGTCAGGGAGTTCAGTGCTGGGACTTATGCTGTGGATCTGCTTACAAGGCTGTGACAAGGCCACCAGAACAAGAGCTAAAACCCATCAAGATGCAAATGATGATGTCGTACATGGGGTTATTCAAAAGAGTCCACAGGAGGCCGTCTGAGTGGAGGGAGAGGGGCCTGCATTGACTTAGGGCCACAACACTCGCTGGCTCACTCTGTTTTACTCTCTCTCTCTCTCGCTCACTGTCTTTCTTTCAATATCTCCCCGTCTCTTCTTTTTCTTTCTGTTTCTCTCTCTCTCTTTCATTTGTTCTCTCTGTCTCTTGTGCTTTGTTCTCTCTCGCTTCGTTCTCTCTCTCTCGCTGGTTTTCTTTTGCTCTTGTTCTCGCTTTCATTCTCTTGTTCTTGCTTTCGTTCTCTTGTTCTCGCTTTCGTTCTCTTGTTCTCGCTTTCGCTCTCTCTTGTTCTCGCTTTCGCTCTCTCTCGTTCTCTTATTCTCACTTTTGTTCTCTCTTGTTCTCGTTCTTTCACTCGCTCTCGTTCTCTCTCTCGCTCTCATTCTCTTTTGCTCTTTTGCTCGCTCTTGTTCTTTTGCTCTCTTTCGCTCGTTCTCATTCTCTTTTGCTCTCTTTCGCTCGCTCTCTGTCTCGTTCTCTTTCATTCTTTCTTTCATTCTTTCTTTCTCACCCATATGAATCACCAGTTTTTGCTTAATGGTGGTCTATATAAGTTCAGCCAAGCTGGCCCCAGTGTCTCTGCTCCTCCAGGGTGTGTCACTGGTGTTGTGCTCAGCTATTCCCGGTGACGCCCCAGCACACAGTCTGTAGAGCTCTTTCCCCACCACGCCGTCTACTGACGTCGCTCAATGCTGTAGATGGCGTGCATACCTGACTTCAGTATCCTCAGCTTCACATCAGGAAAGCCCTCACTGCACTCAGGTGAAGCTCTGAAGAGATTCTGCTTCAGCTGGGAGGGTGGCATATGGGTCCTTTGCAGCAGCTGGTTAGCCTGCCTCAGTGGGTGAAGCCTCAACACCTCCGGCATCTTCTCAGTGCTTTTCCAGATCTATTAGGTGGTGGACTGAGATTATTTTAGAGTTCATTAGTGAAGACACAGTCTTCCAGGCTGTGTGACTTTGACGTCCAGGACTGGGTATTCTAGAGAGAGACCATTTTCCACTGTTTTCTGTTCTAGACGTCGGCCTCTGTTTTTAACGTTCTTAACTTGCTTTTTAATGATTGTGTATTTATTTGTGGTGTTAATGGAAATAAGAATAATCAAGATGAATGTCAGATCGGTAATTTCCTCATCGGACAGGCCAAGCTGGCCATTTATAAATCCAGAAAAGAGAAAGGAAAGTGAAGTCCTATAAACGACATGACACTCTAAGAATATTTCACAGATTTGTAAAAGCCAACGGTGTACTGTATTTGGAATAGAAACTCAACAGAATGACTGCAAATGGGAATTCTTTGGAGGCACAATGGTGTGTTCACAAGGCGGTTTGTAAGCTTGAAGATAATGAGTTGATTTTTCTTATTTGACGTATGAATTAGGTTTTGTTTCCTTTCTGGGGTGAGTTGGGGTTTCCTTTGTTTGCTTTACCTTCGATGTTGTAAATGATTTGAGTATCCATTAATAAAGTTCAATTCAAAATTCTAAAACTTCAGAATATCTCTCTTTCATGCTCTTTGTTTCCTCTTTGTTTCCCTTTCACTTTCTCACCCCTCTTTTTTGCTTTCTCCCCATGTTTTTGTTTTGCTCTCTGTCCCTCTTTCTTTCTCACTATTTTACTCTTTTCTCTCTCCCTCTTTCATGCTCTTTCCTTTTCTCTTTCCATCTTTTTGTCCCCACCCCTCTGTCTCATTTTCTTTCCCTTTCTCTTACTCTTTCACTTTCAATTGCACTCTCTCTCTCTCTCTCTCTCTCTGTCCCCCATTCTTTTGTGCTCTCTGTCTCACTCCTCTCCCTCCTTTTCCCACTCTTTCTGTTTTGCTGTCATGCTCCCTCTATCCCTTTTTCTTTTTCTCTCCCACTCTTTTCCTCTCTTACACTTACTTTCTTTGTCTCTCACTGTTCTGCTCTTTCTCTCTTTTTCACTGTCTCTAGGTCCCTGTCTTTCTGTTTATCCCCCCCACTCTCTCTCTCTTTTGCTCAAACACACCCCTCTTCTCTCTTTTTCTTCCTCATTCTCACTCCCCCTGTCATGTTCTGTTCTCATTGTGTTGTTCCGGGGCCTCAGGGCCTGTGAGTTTATCAATGCCAGGGTGTGAGAACATTATATTTTTATTACGTTTAAGATAAAACTGGTTTGGTACAATAAACCAATTTGTCTTTAACTGGCAGCTTACCCCCCACTCTTGGTAAGGGGGACTGACGGACAGATAGAGGACTTTGCCTGTATTTGCAGACTGATGCAGCCTAATAATGAAAACCAAAGTAAGAGTCCTTAATAAAAAGGGGAAGAATGTAGTGTGGCGGTAATAAGTAGAAGTCACTGATGTGGTGCTGGGACGGCTGATATTTCATAAGCAGGTAAAGCAAGTGCGCAGATCACAGTGACGTGTTGAACTTTATGGCTGCCAACAAGCACATGAAACCCAATATTTTTTTCTTTTCACCTTAATTTCAATTAATTTTCAGCCAACAACCTGTTTTTTTTTTGTTTCAAAAGAGTAACAAAGAA
The DNA here is from genome assembly GCF_900747795.2 of Erpetoichthys calabaricus. Lineage (NCBI taxonomy): Eukaryota > Metazoa > Chordata > Cladistia > Polypteriformes > Polypteridae > Erpetoichthys > Erpetoichthys calabaricus. Next base: position 108,345,708 of record NC_041407.2, read on the forward strand.
TAAAGTATATAATAAAGAATAACACTAGGTCTCACACAGACACATATGTGGCAGCCATACTTAATTAACACTGAGGTGTGTTGTGGTTTGGTGGGTACTTTGTCACCATGTTTGGTCACTTTCTGCTTTCATCCACACAAGTCTCAAGTGTATATGTATGTATATATATAAGTATGTATGTATATATGTATATGTATATACAGTGCATCCAGAAAGTATTCACAGCGCATCACTTTTTCCATATTTTGTTATGTTACAGCCTTATTCCAAAATGGATTAAATTAATTTTTTTCCTCAAATTCTACACACAACACCCCATAATGACAACGTGAAAAAGGTTTACTTGAGGTTTTTGCAAATTTATTAAAAATAAAAAAAACTGAGAAATCCCATGTCCATAAGTATTCACAGCCTTTGCCATGAAGCTATAAATTGAGCTCAGGTGCCTCCTGTTTCCCCTGATCATCCTTGAGATGTTTCTGCAGCTTCATTGGAGTCCACCTGTGGTAAATTCAGTTGACTGGACATGATTTGGAAAGGCACACACCTGTCTATATAAGGTCCCACAGTTGACAGTTCAGGTCCTCTGTGGAGAGAGGAGAACCTTCCAGAAGGACAACCATCTCTGCAGCAATCCACCAATCAGGCCTGTATGGTAGAGTGGCCAGACGGAAGCCACTCCTTAGTAAAAGGCACATGGCATCCCGCCTGGAGTTTGACAAAAGGCACCTGAAGGACTCTCAGACCATGAGAGAGAAAATTCTCTGGTGTGATGAGACAAAGATTGAACTCTTTGGTGTGAATGCCACTTGTCACGTTTGGAGGAAACCAGGCACTGCTCATCACCAGGCCAATACCATCCCTACAGTGAAGCATGGTGGTGGCAGCATCATGCTGTGGGGATGTTTTTCAGCGGCAGGGACTGGGAGACTAGTCAGGATAAAGGGAAAGATGACTGCAGCAATGTACAGAGACATCCTGGATGAAAACCTGCTCCATAGCGCTCTTGACCTCAGACTGGGGCAACGGTTCATCTTTCAGCAGGACAACGACCCTAAGCACACAGCCAAGATATCAAAGGAGTGGCTTCAGGACAACTCTGTGAATGTCCTTGAGTGGCCCAGACTTGAATCTGATTGAACATCTCTGGAGAGATCTTAAAATGGCTGTGCACCGACGCTTCCCATCCAACCTGATGGAGCTTGAGAGGTGCTGCAAACAGGAATGGGCGACACTGGCTAAGGATAGGTGTGCCAAGCTTGTGGCATCATATTCAGAAAGACTTGAGGCTGGAATTGCTGCCAAAGGTGCATCGACAAAGTATTGAGCAAAGGCTGTGAATACTTATGTACATGGGATTTCTATTTTTTTATTTTTAATAAATTTGCAAAAACCTCAAGTAAACTTTTTTCACGTTGTCATTATGGGGTGTTGTGTGTAGAACTCGGAGGAAAAAAATTAATCCATTTTGGAATAAGGCTGTAACATAACAAAATGTGGAAAAAGTGATGCGCTGTGAATACTTTCGAGATGCACTGTATATATAGTAGTTATACGTCGGGAATCTGTATTATTGCATCTGCCATTGTGTTTTATCTCTTGTGTATATTTCTCTTCTGGTTCATCCTGCTTCCACATCAAAACCGGTCCCGCCCACATGCAGCTGACACGGCATTTCTTGATTCCTATTCGTCACCTTCCATGTCATGCACTATACTGGCCTGCTGAGTGTAATCCATCCAACAAGTCCTTGAGGTGCTGCCTCAACGGTAAAGTAGCTTTATCACCATTGCGGGATCCACCTGTGTCTTTACAACAGCTTCTTACACAGCAAACATCAGAAGCTATAAATGATCATGAACACATTCGAGAATGCAGCTCTTCTGTAGTGTTTGCTTCCATGGGTGCACAGATAACTCAACCTCCTGGCCACGGACCATACTGTTTTAAAATACACAGGCAAATTGATCACCTAATCTCTCCACTATATGCTAACACTTCTACCTCTCCAGGATATGGACAGTTGTATGTTTTTGACACAGCGCAAGCTACTGAAGTCCGCTTACAAAATAAAGCAAACTCTGCATGCAGTGAAAATGTACTTCTCCAGCTAGATTCCATGCTCAGAACCATCAACCCCTTCGCTAAATCATACAAACACAAGCATGAAATCGCTCAGTCCAATCCAACAGCATCTGTACGAATGGTTTTCAAGGAAAACCCTAAGCAGGATTTACGACGATACAATGCCCCGACATGTCACACCGATGTTGCAGCGATTTTCGTCGGAGAAGATGGCGAACCACATGCCGAAAGGGACATTTGCATCAATCCCATAGACAACTCTTGTAAACAGATTTCCACACTCAATATGAATTGCGATCCTATGGTTTACCCACTTTTATTCCCTTATGGAGACCTTGGCTTGCACAAAGATTTACATCATGTTCCTGATTAAAGAACCGACAAGTGAATAAGGCTTACTCAATGCCAATTTTACACGTACAGATTAGCAATGAGGAATACATTTAGTATTTTACACTCCAGTGGCAAATTATTCCAACAGTACATCATAGATGCGTATGTTAAAACAGAGGGCGCGCGTCTCAACTATCTCGGATTACATCAACAAGATCTGCTCGTCGAACTATCAAACGCACTGCAAGCAAACGCTGAAAATAATAACGTACATGTAGGCAAATTAATCATATTACCGTCCACATTTCCAGGAAGTCCAAGATACATGCAACAAAACTATCAGGATGCCATGGCCATAGTACGTAAATTCAAAAAACCTGATTTATTTATCACTTTCACATGTAAATTCTACATGCACAGTCGGATACCCAAAGACCGGAGCACAGACCTGATATTGTAGTACGAGTCTTTTGGATTAAGCTGCAGGAATTACTTAGAGACATTCTACAACAACATCTTTTTGGGGTTGTTATTGATTATATTTACGTAATCGAATTTCAGAAGCGTCAGTTGTACGTGGCTTTTTCTAGGGTTAGATCTTTCGACTCATTATCTGTCGTCTCTACCAAAACACCTATTCACAACTGCGTCTTTCAAGAAGTATTTATTTCTTCTTGATTTCTGAAATCCTTTCTCACCGTCTTCCGTTCCTATTCTTACACCACTGTATGGTATGGTGGGCGTCGGCTAGTTTAATGTATTTCTACACTTATTTTACATATCTGCAAGTATTTAAACCGTCAATTGGGGGGGGGGGGGGGGGGGAATATTATTTGTCAGAGGTACGGTTGGGTACAGGTAGGTTCTCCTCAGCAATTTATCCAGGCCACAGGTCCTGGTAGTGTGGCTGCCGACTGGGTAAGGGGTCGACCGTTACAGAGTGACCTCCAGCCTTGTCCTCGTCTCACCTGACTTAACAAGAGGATCACTGAAGTGACATCAGCAGGTCCTTTGGTGGCAGGGCTGACATGCAGTGTTTTTTTGGGATGAAGTTCATTTTCATGGCACAGAGCGACTTTGTAATTCATCTGATCCTTGTCAGAACATTCTGGAGTCGATGCAAATTGCCATCATAAAAACTGAGGCAGCAAACTTTGTGAAAATTCATATTTGTGTCATTCTTAAAACTTTTGGCCACGACTGTATATACAAGAAAAACAAAAAGAGCGCCGCAAACCTAAACTCTCTATATAAATACCTCCACCAAAATATTACATCAACCAGGTACATACAAGTAAAGCACATCTCATTGGTTGGTATACTAAAGAATGAGCAATACCACCACACCACCGAGTGTAAAAGACAACCCCTAAAGATGGGGGACAAATCTTCAGCCAATCCTGCGACACGCTGCTAACTTGCACCAATGGCGGCTGACACAGGTGCGTTCTGCACAGGTGCTCCCCTCAGTCCTTGCAAGGCATGTATTAAATTGGGCTAGCGGCCTCACGTACACACACTTGAGTGCATCCCGATGCACTCCCCTCAGAAGAGCAGATGCGCACTACACAAGTAAGTTACTTTTTTTGGGGGATCCCCTCCTCACACTAATGCATGCACTAACTAAACACTCCGCACCTTTCTCATTTGCCTACAGTGGGGCTAAAGAGACACTCGCCTTTATGACGGGGTCGACCTGTCACCAATGTTTCGCTGTGTGAACCCGCCAAATTTAAAAATCCTTGTAAAACGCACACCCGTACTTGAGCAACTAAAACAGCTATATGTACTTTTCCCTATTCTAATCATTTAGCTGAATCCGGATGGACTTTAGCACATCAGGCCTTTTCCTTTAAGGCCACAGTGGCTGCAGGTTTTCATTCTAACCATCTTCTTAATTAATGACCAGTTTTGTCTGCTACTTAACTTCTTTTGCCTTTATTTTAATTAAGTTGACTCAGGCCCCTTTGTTGTCTCTTTTTCCTTAATTAGCAGCCAAGCAATAGTGAGACACAAAACAAGTTGCCACTTGACCAGCTCACCTGTACCCATCACACAATATCTGAAAATAAAGAAAGGTGACGGTCTCAGTAAGGCTGATCTCTCAGGTCACCAAAACATTTTAATGATGTTCTTCGATAAAATAGAAAAATCAAATGTTTTGGAAATGTCTGCTGTGGCAGAATGAGAGCAGCAACAGGCCATAGAATGAAATAACGAGTTCAATTAACAGTAAGAATCAGCTTCTCAAAGAGTGAAATTGGTTGGAGTTTGAAATCCCAGTTTAGCTGGTTGTCTGTTGGCTTATTTTACGTCTCTTCTCTGTTTGACTATCATTTAATGAAGAAAAGAATAAATTCAGAGGACTTTACAACTGAACACCAGCAAAACCAAGGAACTGGTGGTGGATTTTAGGAGGCCCAGGCCCCTCATGGACCCCGTGACCATCAGAGGTGACTGCGTGCAGAGGGTACAGACCTATAAATACCTGGGAGTGCAGCTGGATGATAAACTGGACTGGACTGCCAATACTGATGCTCTGTGCAAGAAAGGACAGAGCCGACTATACTTCCTTAGAAGGCTGGCGTCCTTCAACATCTGCAATAAGATGCTGCAGATGTTCTATCAGACGGCTGTGGTGAGCACCCTCTTCTATGTGGTGGTGTGCTGGGGAGGCAGCATAAAGAAGAGGGACGCCTCACACCTGGACAAACTGGTGAGGAAGGCAGGCTCTATTGTAGGCACGGAGCTGGACAGTATGACATCTGTGGCAGAGCGATGGGTGCTGAGCAGACTCCTGTCAATCATGGAGAGTCCACTGCATCCACTGAACAGGATCATCTCCAGACAGAGGAGCAGCTTCAGTGACAGACTGCTGTCACCGTCCTGCTCCACTGACAGACTGAGGAGATCGTTCCTCCATCACACTATGTGACTCTTCAATTCCACCCAGAGGGGTAAACGTTAACATTATACAAAGTTATTGTCTATTATACCTGCATTTTTATCATTGTTTAATATTGTTTTTTTATCAGTATGCTGCTGCTGGAGTATATAGTGCCTTTCATATCTGTCTATCGTGCCTTTCATATCTATCTATCTATCTATCTATCCATCCATCCATTTTCCAACCCGCTGAATCCGAACACAGGGTCACGGGGATCTGCTGGAGCCAATCCCAGCCAACACAGGGCACAAGGCAGGAACCAATCCCGGGCAGAGTGCTATCTATCTATCTATCTATCTATCTATCTATCTATCTATCTATCTATCTATCTATCTATCTATCTATCTATCTATCTATCTATCTATCTATCTATCTATCTATCTATCTATCTATCTAAAAAATAAGACTATTCAAATTAATTTCTATTAAAAAGTTAATTAGCAGTGATAACTGGTCACTGATTAGGTAAAGGGTTAGAATGAAAACCTGCAGCCACTGCGGCCCTCCAGACCCGGAGTTCAACACCCTGCTTTAAGGTGTAACGGCCTGGTAGGCTTGATTTCCATAGTCTCCAGGATTTGAAGGGTTAACAGCGTGAGGTTGATGAAGGAGCGGTCAGTTGACTCTGCAGTGTGTGTCGTGGCCTCACATTTGCCATTTCAGTCTGTCACAATGCCTGACTCAGCATGTGACTGGGAGTTCTAAAGGCTGACTTTGTTTTTCAGTCACAGAGTTTGCTGCAAGCCGAGATAATGGATGATGTCGAGGTTTAAGTGCATCCACACTAATGCGTAGGTACTTCTCAACTCTTCAGTTTTGCTCAGATGGCTGTAATTCTTTTGTTTAATCTGCTGCATGTGTGCCCCGACTGTGCCCTGTGATGGACTGGTGTCCTGTCCAGGGTTGGCTCCTGTTCTTCCTGTCTGGGTGAACGCCTGCCAGGCTCTTCTCAGACTTGAACTGGATAAGTGGGTTCAAATATGGATGAGCTTATGGATCTCATACCCAATAGCTGCTGTTTTTTGGGTGCTGTCGTCATCAGATGCCAATTTCTTGCCTCTAGTGAATTTCTCTTGCCAGTTTGTGTTTTATTTTTTATTTTTTTTTATGATCCGCCTTTCACAATGCAATTTGGGAAGCCCACAATATTACAAGATAGATTGCTAAATAGCAAATGCACAGGGTGAGTAAATAACGGCTGCTGTCATTCTGTTGACTCAGTTTGGGATTTCTTCTCTTCGTAATTTAGAAATGTGTGCATGTTGCCTAATGACTGGCAGAGCGTTGAGTGCACAAGAGTTTCCTTGCTGACTGTCATCGAGTGGAAACGTCTGTCGAGTCGCTGAAGGTGCAGGAACTCTCTGGATGGGGACTGCTGAACAAGTGAAGAGCAGGAGGTGGCGGCAGGTATCATGTCCGAGTTGGAAGGCGCTTAGTCTCGGGTTGTGTTTGACTCACTCTTTCTGTTTTATTGCAGTATAACATTGTGGTGTTAGCTGAATCCAGACAGACTTCAGCACACCACGCTTTTCTGTTCAAGAAGGATTTTCTTAGTCCCTTCAAGTTCATACGCATTGCTCTTGGTGATGCCATTTATCCGTCTTGGTCTCCGTCTTTTCCTCTTCTTCTTTTGTTTCCCCCACCATGAGTTTCTTCGCCAAAGATTCCTGTCGTCGCAGTTTTTGGCCAAAGTATTTGAGCCTTTCTTTGATGATCGGTCCTTCCCAAAGAGGAGTCCGGGTGTATGTCTTCAGGTGCTAATTTTCTGGATCTTCTTGCTGCCCAAGAGTGGGCCGGGCGGAGTGGAGGCTCTGAGGCTATGGATCTGCATTGGCAATCTGTTTCTGACATGCTGTGGGGTACGACTGAAATTCGCTGGAAAAGTCATCTAATGTGGCATAACTTTTTATGCTTAATGTTTTATTATGTTTGTTATATTTAATAACTAGCCAGGGTACCTGTCAGTGACAGGTAATAGCAAATATTTGTAAATGTTTTCATCTGTTGCCCTCTTAGCGTTTTCCCTCTGTATTTCCATGTGTCTGTACCTGCCTTTAACTGTGTTCCCCTGTTCTTGAGCCCGTTCCCGTAAAGCCACCTTCTCCGACTCTGGCGCCATTCTTGCCTCCTGTCCGGTTTTATTGTTTCCGTCTTCGAAGGTGACTCTCTCAGCGTGTCTCTTACGCTTTTACTAAAGTAAGAGTTTCTTAATGTGATTTATGTGAGCAGAATAAGAAAGGGAGGAATCAAAAATGACATGAAGATTCTTTGCAGTAGAGGCAGGTCTGATGAGATCACCGTCAAGATGCGTATCTGTCCTATGAAACGACACGCATGCGCCCATTGATGTATTTGAGCACGGGTCGTCTGCGTTACCAACAGCAAAACTTGCCATATTTGGGAGACGACTTGTGGTGTTAAAACGGACAAAATGGTTGTGCTAGGATAGTGTACAGTATGATATGTCATATGCCTTTACCAATGTGTCTTCGTCCGCGCTGTTTCCATCACGCACGTTCTATTAAAGCCCCCTTCTCGGACACTCGTTATTTTCGAGACGCCTTTCACGTGTTTGATGGCGACTCTCTCGCCGTGTCTTGCTAATGTGTCTTTATCCGCACTCTTTTCCTCATGCTCTGCTGGACGGCAAACAGTTTGTCAGCTGTACACAATTAGGCCGAGAAGGTGAACGAACGTCAGACAGTTAGCTTTTGCTGTTACTGCACCAATAGAGATGTGGGAGGTATGAGAAAGGTGACTGTTGTCACAGCTGTTGCTCTCCTCCATTGTTATAACCCTAACCCTGTCCTAACCCTGTGTATAGGCAGATAAACCACATGAAGTCTGATCTGACCGCTCTGATTCATGTCACATGGCCATGAATCAGAGACCACATACGAAAGGGACTAAAATCTGATTTGGAATTTGGATTTATACAATACAATACAATTTATTTTTGTATAGCCCAAAATCACACAGGAAGTGCCGCAATGGGCTTTAACAGGCCCTGCCTCTTGACAGCCCCCCAGCCTTGACTCTCTTAGAAGACAAGGAAAAACTCCCAAAAAAAAAACCTTGTATGGAAAAAAATGGGAGAAACCTTGGGAAAGGCAGTTCAAAGAGAGACCCTTTTCCAGGTAGGTTGGGCGTGCAGTGGGTGTCAAAAAGAAGGGGGTCAATACAATACAGTACAATACATAGAACAAAACAAATCCTCAATATAATATAAAAATAAAAATTTTAGAAGTACGGAGCAGAATTTAACACTAAATGATATCACAATATAGGATTTGGATTTGTTTAGAGTCCTGTTGACCTCATCCATCAAGCTGCCTCCCCCAGTTGGCCATTCCACGGCTGAAACAGAGCTGGGCCAGCCAATCCGATGACAGGACCCTGCATTCTCATGATTCCTGCGATCCTCCATCAGGGGTGACTTTACCTTAGGCAGGCAAAACAACTTGGCAGGTGGGCCGTGGCACATTTGAGTACCAAGAAGAGAAACAGAATAGGTGAGAGTTAGTATCCAATTATAACTACCAATTAGTGCTAATGACTAACAACAGAGGTGCAGTCCGTACAGTTAATCAGCAGCTCTAGTCAGGGTGTGCTAAACTGAAGTGGTTAGTCTTTAGCCTGTGACTGAAGGGGCATCTCTTTATAGTAGCAGGCAGACCACCCCACAGTTTAGGGGCCCTGTAACTAAAAGCTCGACCTCCCACTGTTATTTTATTAATCCTTGGAATCATAAGCAGACCGGCATCTTGAGATCTTAATGTGTGCTCAGGTTTGTAAGTCATGATAAGTTCAGACAAGTAAGCCGGACCTCGGCCATTTAATACTTTATATGTTAAAAGGAGGATTTTGAAATCTGCCCTAAACTTAACCAGAAGCCAGTGTAAGGATTTAAGAACTGGAGTTATATGTTCATATTTTCTTGTTCTTGTAATAATTCTTATGTTTCCATGCAACCCTGAAAACATCAGGTTTGTATCACATTAAGACAAAGAATTGGTTTTGATTCCCATCAGCCTGGTAATGTGAACGTAGCCTAAAGTGGGCAAACCTCAACAGGTCCTCCAAGGTGCACCTTTCAGCATATATCCGTATCTTTCCTTGAAGACTTTACTTGTGTACCAAATTTCAATAAAATCAGCTTAATGGGAGCATAGCTTTAAGTAGACAGACAGCTATCACAACAACAACAGTAGGTGCTTTTTGTGTTTATCTAATAAAAGATTCAATCCAAAAGGAAGCGGCCCTACAGATTAGTGCTGGGCGGTATGACCAAAGTTCTATATCGTGGTATTTTTCAAAATTATCCCGGTTTCACGGTATTCGATGGTATTTTTCTCCCATGCATGAGTTAACCACATTTTCCACTGCAGTAGACTGGCTAAGAAGAATCTAGTTCGCTGTCATGAGAATTGTACGTTGTACAAAAAAACATTTTAATGTGCACACAAGTATTAATACAGGTTTGCATGGCCCCATAAAGTGATAGTTTTCAGGGGGATGGCACTAATGAAGAGAGGGAATCACATTGCATGACAGTTGCAGTCAAAATATAGAACCTTTTTAGTGAACAAATTTTGCAAACAACAAACTATAATTCTGACAGCATATTTTCAACCACCCAAAGAGGCATTTAGACTTAGTCAAATATCCAGAGGTGCTTGTCAAAAGATGTATTGCACTGAACATGTCTTAGAAAAGGAATAAATAGTCAATATCTATATTACTAACCGAGAATGTCAAACCGGATATGGACGCAGGGACCTGCCCGTGGACACAGGAGACATAGTGCGCAGGCGCCACACAAAGCCCCCCCGCCCCAGAGCGAAACGGGAGAGACTACGAACCGTCTGACATGCCGCAAGCAGGATAAAGCGAGGTCAGAAATAAAAGACAGAGTAGGAATCAAAGTAAAACATCATAAAGAGGTTAAAGAACGGGGCCAAACACATGGAGAGCAGGTTACAGATGATGAAAACTGGAATGCAACAGCTTCAAAAAAACCTAGGCACGAAACACATGCACAGCGAGATACAGAATATAAAAGCAGAAAAAACGACAGTTAAACGTCCACACCACACAGCGGAGGCAGACCCGGAAGATGCAGGCGCCTACATCGCGCGTCGGAAGGCGCGGGAAAGTACGAAAGGCAAAGGCGCCTACACAGCATGGTAAAACCCGACATAATACGGAAGGCGCAGGCGTTGCCGCCATATTGTGAGTGGCACTACTGCATAGTGAAGGCGCAGGCGTCACCACCATATTGTGCGTGGCACTACTGCGGAGTGAAGTTAGGAATAATGTGCTGCTTGGGATCGTACAAAACGCCGAACGCGACCCACCGTCTGAAACTGCGGAGGCAAAGCAGGCACGGGTTCAAACCGAACGAGCTCGATTGACGGATATACGCCTACAATGCGCGTCTCAAACCGCAGAAGCAGGGCAAGCACGGATTCAAAACAACGCAAGCTTCTACAACACGCGTCTCAAACTACGGCTGCCCAGAGGGCACGGGTTCAAAACGCCGGGGGTAGGCGAGCGAAGCCCCCTTGTTTTTTGTAAACCAACTACACTTTCTGTTAATGTTATCAATCTCTGTCCACTGTCAGGTTAGCTACATGGATTGTAATGGCGTTGGTTATCTCGATCCACCGCTTGCTTATTTTGTCATAGGCTGTACCTCTAGCAAGCGCGTCTACAAGTGACGTCTGACTTGACTCGAATGTCCTCTCGCTTTTTCAGTTGTACCTGAGGACGTGGAGGGTGCCAATCTTAGTTCTATACATTCATTGTACTCCAGAGTATGTTTGCGGCTAAGGTGGTGCAGCAAATTGCTTTCGCTCGACAGCATTTGCAGTAAATGATTGTTTGGTCCACATCCGACCTTTTAAAACCAAAGTTTCTCCAGACAACAGACACGGCTCCTTTTTTCAGCAAAAGTTCTTCTGTGTCATCACGTTCAACTTTATCATCTGCTACAGCTTCAGTTTCAGAATGTTCTCTGTCCATTTTCACCGCTCAATACCTCCACTAGTGCATGTTCTCCGTTGCATGAGTGTTTAGCGGTGTAGCAGTGAAAAAGGTCCCCCCTTAAACAGTTTCCCATTGCGCCACGTTTCAAACGTTGTTTAGGCTATTTAAACTGGTGTTGTGGTATAAGAAAAATCCATATCATAACAATACAAAGGGGTATTCAGTATGAACCAGTATACCACCTAGCACTAGTACAGATGGTTAGACAATTAACACAAAAATGCAGAATCCAAGGTGGGACGTGGCCTGCAGGTACGGGGTTGGTGTTGCTTGCACACCCCTTTTGAGTTGAGTAGTTTATCATGTTGTGTGCCTGGGTCTGCTGAGGTTGCTCACTTTTTTAAATCCTTCTACTACAACTAAGTTATATTTCAACTGAATGATAGCGGAAATTGCTTGCAGTTCGTTTATCAGGGTCACCGCCGAGGCTCCGCTCACATTCTGCTAATGTTTTATTACCTGTATCCTGATTTTCTTTCCATTGTTAAAATAGTTTGACTCAGAGGTTCCCCTCTGCACTTGTGGTTTTTGTCATCATGGATTATGGACTTCTCTCTCGGCTCAAGTGGTTGCAGTTGCTCCTTTCAAGCTTTCAATAAGAACAGGAAAATCAGCTGTTTGATCCTCTATTTATTATTTTCACACCCAAATGCAAAATGACAAATGGTGTTTTTGACAAGGCAATGCCTTTTCAAAATATTATTTCATTTCTTGTAGGTCATGTGATTGAAGGAGAGGAAGTGAACGCTCACAATGCTTTCTACTCACACAAGTGAAACCGGGCCGGACCCAAAGGAAGTGAAACAGGTAGGAGCAGAATTAGAAAGCAGCTGCACTTGTTGCAGGGAGTCAGTCGCCCTCCACTTTCAGCATGAAAACTGCACACAAATCAAATCAGATTCAGTCTTAATATGACGAGCGGGCTTATTACAATAGAGGATCATGGGTAAGACTCAAGCATGAGGCAAGAGACAACCCAGGACAGGCCATCAGTCCATTGTAGGGCACACTCTTCTCTTACTGGGAAAAGTCAAAGCGGCCAGTCAGTCCAGGGTCTGTGAGGAAAGGGTCACTCAGTCATTTATCATCCTTGGAGTTCACCAGCAACCAGTCAGCTTTAAACTCGGCCACTCGTGTCCTGAACCAGGAAGTGAATGAAAATTGGTGGTTTATATGGGGTCAGGGGGGATGGAAATTCTTCCTTTCTCATTCTCAAAAATGTGTGCATATAAAAATGAAATCTCATCATTTTAAGAAAACCTCCTTTGTGGTGTCAGAGGGTAACTTTTACAGCTGATTGATTGAAGGTAAATGACAGTACTGGAACAGCAGAAACCTGAGGATATGTCAAATTCACTGAGAGGAAAGCTGACCACCTGGTAAAAACTAAAGGGATCTGTCATGCCAGACTGGAGCACAAAGCACTGTGCCACCTTGAGAACCTACTTATTATGTGAGTGGGAAAGCAAAGGTTCAAAATGGTAAGGATATTCGAAAGCAAAGCTGCACACAATGTGGATTTGTAATTCCAAGATTTTAATACTAGCTGTGCTATCCATCAAGGTTGCGGGTTGGGAGGGGTTGAAATCGAAGTCATTTTACCCAAATGTTAGAAAATTTTACTTCACACAGAGGCACAGACACACGTGGTATAAGTGACCAGGTTGTGTGGTGCAGAGCAGGACTTCAGAGACCTTCACAACTCGACTAGACAATCGAGGTGATCAGGAGATGGATCAGCTTGTTGGGTTGAATGACCTGCTCTTGTCAGCTTTTCTAAAGTTTTAACTTGAAGACCATTGCTGTAAAACCTTATATTAGTACAGTTACCCCATATGTTTTGGGCTCCCCACTTCACCTCCTAATAGTGTAATGTCGAGCATAACCCTTACCACCAACTTACAGTGAATTATTTAACAAGTTCTAGTCAGTACAGTTCTCTCTCATATTTTGTCTTTCATATCTATTTATCTGTCTTATCTCTATATATTATATAGTGCCTTTCATATCTATCTATCAAGCAAGCTTTCGAGGGCTTGCATATTGTAATCTTTTTAGTTTGCCAATAAAAGGTGTCATTTTGCTTGACTTTTCGCTATATTATATAGTGCCCTTTGTCTATCCATCTGTCTGTCTGTTTTATAGAGCCGTCTCTGTCTGTCTATCCATCCATCTTTCATATAGTGCCTTTCACTCTATCCATCCATCCATCAACATTTATTTCTATAGCACATTTTCATACAAACAATGTAGCTCAAAGTGCTTTACATGATGAAGAAAGAGAAAAAATAAATAATTAAAATTAGGGAACACTAATTAACATAGAAAAAAAGTAAGGTCCAATGGCCATGGAGGACAGAAAAAACAAACAAAAAAAAAACTCCAGACGGCTGGAGAAAAAAAATAAAATCTGCCGGGGTTCCAGGCCACGAGACCACCCAGTCCCCTGTAGGCATTCTACCTAACATAAATGACCTCAATCAGTCCTCTATCTATCTATCTGTCTGTCTATCAATCTAACAGTGCAGTGTAGAGAGAGAGCTTCAGGGTATGGGTTTCAGCTGCAACCAAGCCTGCCATCACCAAGTGTGATTTAAGCATCGGATGCAGGGATGTAAAGCCCACCACCAGTGGATTCTACAGCAGTACAGACGTGTCCTCTGACGTGACGAATCACGCAATCCGATGGACGAGTCTGGGTTTGGCACTTGCCAGGAGAACGGGACTGGCCTGATTGCATTGTGCCAAGTGTAAAGTTTGGTGGGGGAGGGATTATGGTGTGGGATTGGGCTCGGCCCCTTAGGTCCAGTGAAAGGAACTCTTTATGTTTCAGCATACAAAGCCATTTTGGACTTTGTGGGAACAGTTAGGGGATGGCAACATGACTGCACACACACCAGTGCACACAGCAAGGTCTGTAAAGAAATGGAGGAGTGAGTTTGGTGTGGCTGCACAGAGCCCTGACCTCACCTTAGGGATGAATTCGAGTGGAGACTGTGAGCGAGCCAGGCATTCTCGTCCAACATCAGTGCCTAAACTCACCAATGCTCTCCTGGTCACAAATTCCCATAAACCCACTCACTCCTACACATTGTGGAAAGCCTTCCCAGAAGAGTTGAAGTTGTTAGAGCTGGTGGGCTGACTCCATATTAAAGCCTATGGATTAAGAATGGGATGTCATTAAAGTTCACGTGTGTAAAGGCAGGCGTTCCAATACTGAGTGTATAAACCAGCTCAGTGATGTGACAAGGCAATGTCACATCACAATTATGATTTATCAGTATTTCCCAAACTCGGTCCTTGTGAACCCCTGTGGCTGCAGGTTTTTGTTCCAACCAGCTTCTGTTTTTAATTGAACTCCTGGGCTAATTAAGTGAACTGATATTTCCCAAGTTCTGTGTTTAGGGAACAATCTAGAAATTAGAAAACTGTTTGCTAAAAAAAAATTAAAATGTACCAAGTAGTTATATAGAAATAATGTATTTTTTTTCTTTTTAAAGTATTTTCATCTTGATTTTCATTCTACTTTTCTAGGTCTTCTAATTATTTAATTAATCCATTATTTACTCATTAGTGGGTCGGTTGCTAAAGTACTTGCAGCCTTTAATTATTTAGTGTTGTTTGCCTGGGTGTCTGCTCTGCTCGTTTTAAATTGTCATTATTAAGATACAACAAAGGGGGAAAACCTGCACAGAGAAAGAGCAAAGTATAATGAAATCAACAAAAGAGAGTTGAGCATTTAAATCTATAGCAAAAGCAGAAATATTTCTAAATGTCTTACAAATGTAAAAATCATGCTGCTGTGCTTTTCTGAATGTCGAATAAAAAAAAAAAACATACCAGCTAATTAAATGAGCTCAGTGCTATCAGGTGTTGTCACTGATTAGGAATCCGATTGGAACAAAAACCTGCAGCCACAGGGGTTCACCAGGTCCGAGTTTGGGAAACACTGGTTTAGATGCTTGCAGAAGTTGTCAACTTGGCTCGAGGTGCTCTTTTGTGTGAGAAGCAGGGGAGACCGTCAGGGTGGGCTTGTTGAGGAATGTCAAGTGATTTCTGCCTTGTGTTCGTTTAAAGAAGCTTAAAGCAGATAATTTTTGTCCACTTTGTGCAGATTGTGTGTGTATATACAGTATATATTATATGTATATAAAGACAGCTGTTCATTTCTCTTTTTTTTCCCCCTGCCATTTCAGTGGATAAAGAAGAAGTTGGCTCTTTCACTTAAAGCTCTACAGAAACACTACGTGACCTCTGACACTGTTGTGACAAGTGATGACAGCGATGCAAATGCTTTGTGCTGTGCCTTAGAAGCAGTTTTCATTCACGGAATAAAAAATAAGTACATTAAATTTGAAAACAATGGAAGAGGGAAGAAAGGCTTCAGAGGTCCTCTGCCTCAACCTGGCTTTTGGGTTTTATTAAAAACTATTACTCACCGGTGAGTCTTCCTCTTTTTTTTTTTTTTTTTTTTTTTATTTTCCTTGTTGGCTTTTTTTTCATGGGTGTGTGCCCAGCTTCACGTGAAACCGGTTTCTGGTTTGTAAGTAATTGAGCAAGCAGCTGGCAAAGTTGTTTAGTTTAACAAAACTAAGTAACCTGGCAGAGATGCTTAATTACAAATTGTGTATTACTAAACTTGTTCTTAATTCATAAATATTGCTAACCATTAGAAAACATCTTTGTATACAATATTCGTGGCTTTTCCTTGGAGTCCAGGGATCTGTGAAGTCTGTTCTGTTGGGCTGTAGTGGCTGCAGATGAGAAGCCAGTTCTTACTGCTGAAGAAACGTCTTTTGTGCTTCCTTGGAGGCCTATCACTTCTTAGGATTCCTCACTCTTAATTGTGGGGGTGTCAGGCTTATAGACTCTTAAGTCCAAGCACCGTCACTCACCAAGCTGGTTTAATAGATGCGCCACCCCTCTCTGCTGTAAGAGTCGATCCTAAACACTGGTTGGTTAGGTAAACATCAAAGCACCATTGTTCCTGAAACACTCTCTAATATTACAATACATTTGCTTTTTTTAATTTCTAAATAAAGATGAGGTGTAAAAGATGTTGGAGGGGCCACCAAGGGGGTGCTTTACCCTGTGGTCTGAATGTGGATCCTGATGCCCCAAAAAAATGCTGTAAAAACGGCGCCATCCTTTCGGATGTGCTGCAAAATGGATGTCCTGACTCTCTGTGGTCATAAAAGATCCCTGGGTATCTTAGGAAAAGAGTAGGGTGTACCCCAAACTCCTGGCTAAATTGCCCTTCATGGCCTGGTCATTCTGGTCCCCTAATCATCCCTTATCTCTAATTGGTTAACTATGTCTGGCACCTTCACCACCTTAGGTGAGCATACTGGCGCCAAAATGGCTGCCGTTGCATCCTCCAGGTGGGTGCTACACATTAGTGGTAGGTGAAGTGGCTCTCCCACTCACTATGAAAAGGGCTTTGAGGGCTTTTCTGAAAAGTGCTATATACATGTAAAGAATTATTATTATTATTAAAGACTAGGGGGCTCTGCCCCCTTCTCGCTTCCCTTGCCAACCCTAGCGCCCACCACTTTGCGTCTCTGCTGCTCGCGTATGTGGATTTCATTTTCATCAAACAAAAAATCTTTTAATTCTCACGGATATGCCTCTTCATTGGGAAGAAACACTACTTTTCCCTACTGGCAACACGAATTAGACGATTTACAACTCTCCAACTTATACTTTAAAGCCAAACAATATCTACATACTTCTGTCATATCACCTATGTCCATATATTTGATCTCTTTTCACTGTTCAATTATTTGTTTGCTCTAATGCGATCTTTACTATCAGTTTTTTGAGACTTTCGAGTTTTACTACTTTCATAATCTCTAGCCTCCTCTCCATGTGTATTGCGCCAGTGTTTTTCAGCCTCTTAACGACAATCTACTTTGTCTTCTACTCTTTGTCTTTTATTTCCGACCCTGCTTGGAGCTGAGAGCACAGGAACTGTGTCTGATAATAGCATTCACACGAAATGAGAAGTGAGTGGACCGTGGGCGTGGTTGTAAATTTTTGAAAGGAGCAGGGCCGTTCTTAGGCATTGGCAAAATAGGTGACTGCCTAGGGCCCCCACTGCCAAAGGGCCCCACCCAGCCTTTTTTATTTTTTAGCTGTAACCAAATACAACTTACAGGTCCATATTGCAGAAGTACAAATTTTCGGTGGGAGAATTATCAGTATGGTTACATGTGAGCAGAGAGGAAACAGTGACGACAGGCAGCATCGACGGTGACGGTGGGTCCTGGGGTAGTGGTTGGGGCTCCAATGGGAGGGCAGATCATGTGCCTCACCTGCCAGGTTGTCTGCACATCAGATCAATTATAATGGCTAATCATTAATATCAGTTGAGCACGAAGTCATCGACTCCCTCGATTAATGTAAATTATTATTATTAATCAGAGACTTTGCAAAAATGAAAGTACGCAAGGTATTTCTACATTAAAGGTTTGATTTACATGCTACGTTAGTTTTAGTCAGTAGTTTCCTTTGACACGTTCCTCTCAATATCTGGTATATATAATATACAGTATAATTATAAAATAAGCTTTACCTCACTAATTGTTATGCATTTATACGGATAAAATAATTATTAAGCATTCATACAGATAGAAACAGCAAGGCCCCAACAGGTACCTTTGCCTAGGGCCCCCAAAATCCGAGGGTAGGACTTGTCAAAATCTCTTGGCAAAAAGTCTCATCTCGCGGGAATTGAAATTATCTCTGAGAAAGTCTCGTCTCAGAATTTCCTTTTATAATAGAGAGACTTACAAAATATTTTATACTCGATATCACTCCTCCACACCTACTAACACAACGTCACCTCTGTGTGGTCTGAGGTGGCTTAGCTGTGACTACATATTTAATGTAAGACCTGAGAATCCATTCATTCTAACAAGTAATTTTAGTGTCATGTCAATATACTGCACTCACAGACATGAATAACTGACCTAATAATATTTTTAGAAACGACCAAAAGAAGCCATTGTTTCAAGTCTTGTTAAGTAAGAGTAAATGAGTAACAGATACTTTTTTGCAGCACCACAGCCAAAGTGTCACCTCAGTTTGTTAGTAAAACGGATTGTTAGATTTGCAGTTCTCAAATTGCTGTAATCTCCTGTGTGACATCCGCAGCTCCCTGTGCCTGTGGAAAAAGTGCCATGCGATTGTGTGCCAATCATACTGCGCTGCGGGCCCCTAAAAGTGTGGGCTGTAAATGCAGGATTAAAAAGCATGTTCATTTGATCCTTTCTTTAGTACCGCATTTCCTTGTCTTCGTATCTCCACTGTGGTGGCTGCGGAGGGATATTCCGCTGCTGTGTGGCTGTAGTTCTAAAAGCACACATGCGCCCCCTGCTGTAGATACAGGAGTAAATGTTCTGGGTGTGTCCTAAATTGGTTTTATTCCCTCTCACTAATGCCAGTTGTTCTTGCCATTTAAAATCTTGTTTTTTGCGGTTTTCTCTAGTGTTTAGTATTTTCCGGCTGTGCTTCTCTGTGGTTTGCAGTGGGTTATAAGTGCATATGTGACATTAGATAGATAGAAACTTTATTAATCCCAAGGGGAAATTCACAAACGTACAATTGGTGACAAACTACAAACTAAAAAGTTCTTTTCAGTAAGGGCAAAAAATCACGTATGCATGTAATTGAGATAATAGCGTTACCTGTAAATTAGAACTTGATTTTCTGTGCTCTTGTTAAATGTCTGAATTCATAAGCGCACAGGTTACTCGGATTTTATTGTACATTTTTCTTTTTTTCTTTTTTTTTTTTCTTTTCACAAGTTCAGATGTAATGACTAATTAAAAGGAACAAGAAGACGTAAGTCTGAAACTGTTATTTTCAAAGATACAGTGTCCATCTTGTGATTCTTTGATTTGTGGTCTTTCAATACTAAACTCAATTAGGACTGGCTTTAAGCATTCTATAGTGTAAGCATGGCATCTGTGCTGCCACTTTGATTACTTGGTATTATTTTAATTTTGGGGTAGCACAGTGGGTTAATGCAGCTGCCTCACAGATCCAGTGTCCTTTGTCGTTTTTGGTGTTCCTCCCACATCCCTAAAGATTTATGTGGAAGCGATGTTGACTGCCGATGTTGATCTCGTTGTCGGAGGATGTTCGGGTAACTTGACTAGAAATCACAGGGTGTGTCCTACTAGACAATTGTCTGACGACATCCAGCACAGTTTCACATTTCCAAAACATCGAATGTTCACCTCTTTTTCTGACAGCCAGTAGCGTGTGCCAAATGGAGCCGATGTCCGTGGAAAGGCTTTTTACACTGTGAAAAGACAATAAATTAGAAAACGTTTTGGGGGATCTACCCTGTATATTATAACAACAGATATAATCAAAAAGTAGTCGTCAAAAACTGAGTCGTAACGTGACTGATTTGGTGAGCGGAGGTCTTGGGCTTTATACGTGCTTGGCAGGAAGAGGCAAGATATGGGCGGAAGTGAGGTCAGCAGAGGGGCGTGGTCTAGTGCCAGAAGTAAGTGGAACTTTAATTGGTCTTCCCTTCTGGAAGTCTGCGGAAGAGGGAGAAGAGGCATTAGTGCAATTCGTCAACCCCGGACTCTGTAAGCTTAACCTCAATTAAGCCCTAAGGCCGGGTTTATACTTCACGCGACGCAACGCATGATCCAGTGGATGCTACTGCTATGTAGTACTACGTACTTTACGTAAATCTGGAAGATTCCACCAGGTGGCAGTGCGAGATATCATCACGGTGAGAACAAGCTTGGCTTCGCTGTGTTGTGAATTGCCTGAACCACCCATTAAATTCAGAGGACACCTTGCCGCAATATCTCTGAAAAGTATGTTTAATGATTAAATCCATCAATCTGAAGATGCGCCCATTCTGTTAGCAATGGGCACGAGGCAGAACTAATTTCTGGGCATCAGCTCATCGCAAGGTGAATACAAGCACTCACACACACACACACTGACGTCATTTTACCGTCACCAAATCCCCAAACCTGCATATCTTCGGAGCACACTGTGGAATCCCACCAGGAAAACATGCAAACTACAGGCAGGGAACACCAGGGACGTGACTCCCTGCAAGACAGCAGTGCTACCGCCACAACATGTGTAATTATTAACAGTATTCATTATTTAAACGAAATTAACGATTCATCTGTAAAATGTAACATACACACTTTAATGCATTTAATCATGAAGTATAAATCTAAGGATTTTAAATGTGCAGAGAGTTGGAATATCATAAATGTCATGTGTTTTGTGTGGTGGTCTGTTGCTGCTTGCCGCTGCTGTCAGGTCATGAGGAAGCCCCATAAGCGGGTTGCGATTAACAACTGGATCAGTTTTAAGATGACATTTACGACGGTCTGCTTCAATGATAAAGTAAACTACAAGTTTAAAGTGGACATTTCGAGATTAAAGCCAAATTTGCATTTTAATCACAAAATACACCTTTTCACCGTGTCCTTAATTTTTTTCCTCTGTGGCTCAAATACAGCGCTGTACATTCTGTCGTTATTGTGAAGGAGCAAAAAGCTAAAAGATGGCACAGAAGATGGTACATGAGACTTTTAAAGTGTATCGCATCATTACGATGGGGAATATGCGATGCTTGAATATAAAAGCACCACGAATGCATTTGTTTGTCGGCATTTTGCTTCACCACATCGACGCATTCATCAAACATCAAAGCGGGCACGTCAATCCCATAGGATACTCAAAGCGTCTTTCTGTCACATGTTGATGGTAAACAGAGAGTGATGTCACATTCCAACTTTTATCACACGGCGCACCCCTCCCCAGCCGACTTTTTGCTGGTACTGCAACTCGCGCACGCGTCACTTTAATTTCTGAGGACATGCTCAGAGGATGCGTCAAATGAATGCTGGGAACACGTGGCAGCCATGATGTGTATGCGTTCTGAGCGTGAAGTATAAACGAGCCATTAGACTGCCTCCCATGCGCGTGTGTGACGACACGTATGGCGAGTTCGGCCGCAATCTCTGCCTTTTTTTTTCTTTTCTTTTTCCATTCTATTTTGGTATGTAAAACACAAGCCATCAAACACATGAGCCTCCCTTCTGTTTGTGAAGTCCAAAAACACCTGTGACCGTCATTCTTCATCACTGCATTATAGCTAGAGATAGATAGATACTTTATTAATCCCCAAGGGGAAATTCACTTCCGTCTGAGTGTTCTCACATAACACACACGCTTGCTCCTACGGCATCAAAGAAGATAATAATAATAATAATAATAATGCATTTTATTTATATAGCGCCTTTCTCATGCTCAAGGCACTTATCACACTTGTTTGGTTTTGTCAGGGCACGTCGCAGAGTAGTTGGGCTGAGTTGGTGGTTCTATCAAAGTGCACGACTGCCAGTCATGGCCAATCTAACCATGATGGCCTCAATGCTCGAAGATTATGTAAATGAAGCGTTTGACTAAAATTTGTGACAAAAGTCATGTAAAGGTCTTTAGGATGACGGGCAGTTTTAAAATGGCCGTCTGTGTGTGTTCATATGTGCGTGCAGTCCACTGGTTGCCATTTCTAAAATTCCTACCTTGTGACCAATTCTTTCAGGGTAAGCTCTGGCCCACGTGACCTTGAATTGGTTCAAGGATTTTAAATTTTCTGTGTTCCCTATAGTGAACAACAACAATATTTACAGTCATATGAAAAAGTTTGAAAACCCCTCTCAGCCTGCATGATAATTGACTCTCCTTTCAACAAAAAGATAACAGTGCTATGTCATTCATTTCCTAGGAACATCTGAGTCCTGTGGTGTTTTCCGAACAAAGATTTTTAGTGAAGCAGTATTTAGTTGTGTGAAATTAAATCAAATGTGAAAAACTGGCTGTGCACAAATGTGGGTCCCCTTGTCATTGTGCTGATTTGAATGCCTGTCACTGCTCAATGCTGATTGGTTGGATGAGCTCGTTAAGCCTTGAGCTTCATAGACAGGTGGGTCCAATCATGAGATATAAAGGGATTTAAGGTGGTCAATCGCAAGTTGTGCTTCCTTCACTTTGACTCTCCTCTGAAGATGACAGCATGGGATCCTCAAAGCAACTCTCCAAAAATCTGAAAACAAAGATTGTTCAGTCTCATGGTTTAGGGGAAGGCTACAAAAAGCTATCTCAGAGGTTTAAACTGTCAGTTTCAACTGTAAGGAATGGAATCAAGAAACGGAAGGCCACAGGCACAGTTGCTGTTAAACCAGCTGGTCTGGCAGGCCAAGAAAAATACAGGAGCGGCATATGAGCAGGATTGTGAGAGTGGTGACAGACAACACACAGATCACCTCCAAAGACCTGCAAGAACATCTTGCTGTAGATGGTGTATCTGTACATCTTTCTACAATTCAGAGCAATTTGCACAAAGAACATCTGTATGGCAGGGTGATGAGAAAGAAGCCCTTTCTGCACTCACACCACAAACAGTCGCTTGTTGTATGCCAATGCTCATTTAGACAAGCCAGATTCATTTTGGAACAAAGTGCTTTGGACTGATGAGCCACAAGTGGAGTTATTTGGTCAGAACAA
The DNA here is from genome assembly GCF_900747795.2 of Erpetoichthys calabaricus. Classification (NCBI taxonomy): domain Eukaryota; kingdom Metazoa; phylum Chordata; class Cladistia; order Polypteriformes; family Polypteridae; genus Erpetoichthys; species Erpetoichthys calabaricus. Next base: position 108,368,680 of record NC_041407.2, read on the forward strand.
AAAGCACTTTGCATGGCAGAAGAAGAACACCGCATTCCAAGATAAACACCTGCTACCTCCTGTCAAATTTGGTGGAGGTTCCATCATGCTGTGGGGCTGTGTGGCCAGTTCAGGGACTGGGGCCCTTGTTAAAGTCAAGGGTTGGATGAATTCAACCCAATATCAACAAATTTTTCAGGGTAATGTTCAAGCATCAGTCACAAATTACGCTGGGGTTGGATATTCCAACAAGACATTGACCCAAAACACAGTTGGAACTCAATAAAGGCATTCATGCAGAGGGAGAAGTACAATGTTCTGGAATGGTCGTCACAGTCCCCTGACTTGAATATTATTGAAAATCTATGGGATGATTTGAAGCAGGCTGTCCATCAAATTGAACTGAACTGGAGAGATTTTGTATGGAAGAATGGTGAACAGTACCTCCATCCAGAATCCAGACCCTCATCCAAGGCTATAGGAGGATAGCGTCTAGAGGCCAAAAGGAGGGTCAACAGTATTGACGTCATATCTCTGTTGGGGTGCCCAAATTTTTGCACCTGTCTAATTTTGTTATGATGCATATTTTCTGTTAATCCAATAAACTTAATGTCACTGCTGAAATCCTACTGTGTCCATAAGACATGTCATACATTAAAAGGAAGTTCAGCCAATGAGAAACAAAAATCCAAAGAATTAAGAGGGGTTCCCAAACTTTTTCATATGACTGTATTTCTATATCATGTTTTCATACAAATGATGTAGCTCAAAGTGCTTTGCAAGATGAAGAAAGAAAAAATATAAAAATAAGGGAATACTAATTAACAGAGTAAATTAAGGTCCAATGTCCTTGGAGGACAGAAAAGCAAAAAAAAAAAAAAACTCCAGATAGCTGCAGAAAAAAACAAAATCTGCAGGGGTTCCAAGGACTATGTTGGTCATGTGGACATCTGGCCTTCAGTCCATCAATGTAGGGACTGCACGGTGCCCTGATCAGGTAGTGGCGGAGCAGATCGGCACCACAGAAAAAGAACAGCAGAGAAAGTAGGGTTAGTATGGATTGTGATGATATGATAAAAAAGATAATTAAATGCATATACAGAATATCAGGATTACAGTAAAATAAAGCTAGCAGTTTTCTAAAGTGCTCCACCGTATCAGCCTGGAGAATTTCTATCGGTCAGCTATTCCAGATTTCTGGTGCCTAACAGTAGCAGGCCACCTCATCACTTCTTTTAAGTTTAGCTCTTGGAATTCTAAATAGACACTCATTTGAAGATCTAAGGTTACTATTTGGAGTGTGAGGTGACAGGCATTCCGAGATTATTTAAGGCTTTGTAAACCAGAGGCAGTATTTTAAAGTCAAATGAAGCACCTAATAACACGATTGAGATTGATTGGTGCATCACACATGCAAGTTCAGATAGCATGCAGAACTGATTGCGTTATTGTGGGTTGGGTGAGGCTTGTCCTGTTCATGACTAAATTGTTCTACTGTCGAGCCTTAAGCTTGAGACACACACACACACACACACACACACCCTGTTCACATGTCTATGTATGTGTGATGCATGCACTGAAAGTCACACTGTAGTACTTCATCGACAATAACTCATTTTCTTCTGTAGCCCAAAATCACACAAGGAGTGCCACATTGGACTCTAACAGGCCCTGTCCCCGAGACACATGAAGGCTCCTACACCTTTTGGTTATGTGCCACTTACCAACTAATGGTGTCTTTCTTCTACGGCACTTTTCCTGCTATAGGGGTGCCCCTCTCACTCTTAGTAAACCCCGCAGGTCAAAGCAAATTGCAGTCTCCCCTACACCAGATCCCCTAATATTTAGTTTAAGTCATTCAAGGTATAAAGACAAAAATGTATAAATTTAAAAACAACGTGATATCTTTTACAGTCTAATAATACCACTAGAAGAAAAGTATAATAGAAAATATAGAGAGATAACAAACTCCTGACATAGGTAGTCTTTGAAAAGCTTACTGAAAATCAGCATCATCAATGGTGGATGTTGTCCTGGGTGGCCTTTTGATTCATTAGTTAGTGTGATGCATGAGTTACGTTCTCCAAGGTCCAGATGAAACTGCCACTGTCTCTCTCTTTCTGAAGTGTCTCGGTCTCTGACGTCACTTCTTCTTGTCACTCCCTGATCTCTCAGGTGGGGTGTTATTTATGTGAAAAGTACACTTGGGGTTCTGGACCTCGTGATGTTACTCGTGGCTGTCCCAGTAATGGGTAGCTTTGCCTCAAAGCTTTGATCCTCATATATATCTGTGGAAACACTTTGTGTATCCCATTCTTTTTACTATTACTTTAGTGAAACGTTGAGCAAAATTACACCTTATATTGGGTAACTAAAAAGATTACAATATGCAAGGTTTTGAGGCAACTCAGGCCCCTTCTTCAGGCAAGGACATCGCAATAAATTTTAAAACTTTTAATCCTCTGTTTTGTTATCTTGTATTACTAGTATAAGTTAGAAAAAAATGTACAAATGTATTTGAGTCATGCATTTTTTAGGCTGCTAAAATAAGAATGTAGATGTAGTTAGATCAGATGCTTTTATTGTTAATTGACTTTGTACATTAGTTAGGTAAATTCTTTCACCGTTCCTCTCAATCCCTGTTTAAATTAGGCCCTTTGCAGTTCATCATACTTTGTTTGGGCCGAATTAAAACATAATGTAAGCAGGGTGCAGTTTTAGAAAAGGTTAATTTTATCCTCCAGGATGCTGGTATAATAAAGGAAATACTTTGAAGTGGAGGTGATCTGAATGGACCTCTCGTGCTAAGAAATGCTGTAGGAATGAAATAGAGCAAAACCAGCAGATGTGCAGATGTCTTTGTGAAAATGAAACGGAGCAGTGCTTCAAAAGCCACAGTGAAAACGAATCTGCAGTTTGATTCTGAATGGTGAAACCAGCTGAATATTATGACTCAGTGACCTCAGAAATGACAAAAATCCAAACTGTCCCTCCGTCCCAAACTCCACAAAAAGTCTCACTCTGGGGAGCCCGACCGTGGAAACTGGGAGGCTTCCATCCTTCTAGGCCCCAGATAATGAGAGCTTTCAAAGTGCTTGTAGATGTAAGGAAACCTGTAGAGTCAGTAAATGCTCTGTTATTTAAGGCCTTCTTTGACAAAATACAAAAATATATAAAATTGGAAAATGAATGTTTGGAAATCTTCTTCATATATCTTTTATATGGGGAAAACTGATTTGACATACAAGTAATTTGAGTTACAAGCTCCGTCACGGAACAAATTAAACTCGTAAGTCAAGGCACCACTGGCATGGCATGTGTGAATATACACATTTATATGTACACATTTTTATATATATAAAATATAAATATATATTCATGGCATTCGTAGTCTGAATCACAATCTGATTGTATGGGTGGTTACCTACATACACACACACACATATATATGTAGTGTGTACGTCTGATGAGCCCAAATAAGGGCAAAACACATGTCGCATACTCTTTGCATTATTTGACAGTAAACTATGTAACATTCTATGATCTATATATATATATATAAAATTTGTGTGTGTATATTTATATATGTGTATAAGTTCTCCCACAGATAAGTCGGGGCTTTTACCGTATAATTTCCAGTATTTTATAATGTCGGTCGTATGTGGAAAACTCGCACTATTGTCCAAGAGATTACGATATGCTATCGCCCACCTGAGAGAGTAACCACGGAGCACATGGCCTTTTTTTTTTCTATGTATTGTGTCTACGTGACCACACAGTAATACCGAACTATTCCGAACCAACGTTTGCACGGATTTGTGTTTTTTTCCTACACCTTTATCATAAGAGCATCCCGTATCTACGATGGAGCGTTTGATCAGAAGAAAATATGAAGCTGGTTTTAAATTAAAAGTTGTTGAAGTGTCGAAAGAAATTGGCAACTGCGCTGCTTCAACAAAACTCTACGTGTCTGAGAAACTGGTGTGAGATTGGAGGAAGCAAGAAGATGTAAAAAAAAAAATAATAATTAAATATATTTTTGAACGGCCATGTATGTCGGGGTCTGATTTTTATGATCGATTTTTTGGGTTTCCAGACCCGACTTATACACGAGTATATATGGTAATAAAGTTTTTTTGATGTTCCTAGTACCTACTGGCATGTCTTCCTTTCCCAGGCTGTAAAGCAGTTTAGTAATATGTTTGAGTAACTGTTTTAAAAGTGACGTATTAGGGAAGAGGATACGCTTTTGATGTTACAATGCCTAGGCAAGTGTCCTGCATTTGAATTTATCTTGTTGGGATTGAGCAAAATATAATGATAATATAGAGAAGAATTTGCAGATTTTATACACCACAACAGTTTGTTACACAGATCTTCTCATACATGTGATTTACTGACGGCACTGTAACCGATGCCGAGGAACATAGCTGGTTTATTTGTAATGTAGAAAGGTTTCAGTACTTCGTTTTGTGAGGGTCTCCACCCCTCTAAAGGTGTTTCTGCTGTCCTCTCTTTCAGGGATGTAATTACTGAGCTGGAGCACTTGAACTTCATCAACACCGACGTTGGCCGTTGCCGAGCTTGGGTGAGGTTGGCCCTGAACGATGGTCTCATGGAGTGCTACCTGGTGTCTTTGATCCGCGAGCGGTCAAAACTCCTGGGATATTACCAGCCATCAGCCCTGCTGCTCGACGCCGAGGAGCGTGAAGTTCTCCTGAGTTACCTACAAGGCTTGACGTCGCTCTCCTTCCAGTTGTCTTACAAGTCGGCAGTTCTGAACGAATGGACCGTTACGCCGTTGGTCCTGGCCGGTCTCTGCTCTTGCTCGGATCCTCTAGACCTTCCAGTTTCGACAGAATCTGAACACAAAGCAAAAGACAGCTGGGACTCCGTGTTACAGTCTTCAGACTCTGACATAATTGAAGTCCACCATAATTCAGGCTCCAGTTCATCACACGGCAAGAATCTGGTTAAAAATAAGTTGACCTCTTCCACGCTAAGCCTGGACACTACCAGCTCCTCACAGCTTTCGTCGAGTTTGAGTTCAGACAGCCTTTTGCAGGTCAGCAGCACCAAAAGCCCAGATAAGTCTTCTGAAGAGCCCTGGTCATGTGATTCGGACAAATTTGATCAGAGGTCAGTTACACTTTTATGGCACAGCAAAGCGTTTTGGCTCCATGGTTTAGAATGCTTACCCTTTCAGAGTTGTAGGGGAGGGAGTTTTGTTAGAGTGGGAGTGAGTTTGGGTTTGGGGTCTGTCTACGCTGTAAATGATGCACAGGAAATGAAGCACAAAGAGTCGGGGCTCCAAAGTGATCCCTGGTTAACGTCCTGGAAAATACAAATTTTCATCAACGTTGTATCTGACATGAAAAGGCAACTCTGTGTCGACTTCCATCCTGGTTGAGCTCCTGGTCTTGAAGGGCCCCATCTTTCTTGGTTAGGCGGTTTTTATAGAAGCAGAGGCAGGATGATGGGCGTTAGTGACAGCAGCGTCCGTCGGATTAGTCCTCCTCCACTGTAGGGCAATCAGATACCGGATTAGAACAGGTGTTGCATTTAAATTCTTCCCCATATTTTTGATCCATCCCACACTTCACACCCTAAACCCGCACGTCTGACAATATGCAGGCAACCAGAATGCAAGAAATAAGATGGCTGCTTGTGAGATTGAAAGGTTTTCTCTTTCTTATGGGTGGGGGTTGATTTGTTTCGAACCCGGTTTTATACACCTTGACTTGCTTGTATGGAATGTTATTTGATTTTAATAAATTCAGTAAAATGTTAAAGGGTTTAGTCAGAGGCTGGTGGGATGTACAGTGTAATGTCCATTCTCGTTTCACGCCATTTCTAAGTTTTCTTGGTGAAGTTTGATGATCAGAGTCCAGAGAGGGGTCTCCAGTTTTTGGTGAGGTGATAGACGATAAAAGAGGTTTGCATGAAAGAAGTGTGTGCCTCTAGGGGGAGAAAGGAACTTTTGGCGGTCTCTGTTATTTATAGAGCAAATACTTCAGCAAAAACGTATGTTTGTGCCTGTTGTGAGCATGTGACAGGATGACTTCACGTGGATTATGTGACACTAGTAACGTGACATTTTTTTTCATGGACGTTTTGATACGTTTGTGTTTGTTTAGTGTTGGCCACCATGCAGTCCCATTCTATCTAAACATTTATCTCTATTCTTCACAGAAGCAGCAGATTAAAAATTTTTCTCTATCATCAATCAAACTACATTTGGAAAGTAACGTATCAACAAAAAATATCATTATTGGGTGGAGTATTCCTTTAAAAATATACTCATAACTGCAATGAAATTCTTAGTATTATACTCACAAATTTGGACAGGTGCTGATAGCAAGACAGAAGTTTAAATACTGTCATCACCTGGTTGACTTCATCCTGCAGATCTCCTAGCAATCTGCTGTGATGTCCTAGCAACAGCATCACAAAATGTCAAGCACCTTACTAAAAACAAAATGGCATCTTGGGAGAAATCATCCACCTTAATAAACGGATAAGTGTCTGTGTATCTGTCTGGTTGCTGTGTCTCTGCCATTCCAAAACATGGGGATCACAAGCATTTCTTCTTCTATAATATGCTACCGTCACTGTCCGTTTGTCTGTACAGGATTTTAAATCACCTGTTCACACATACTACGTGACCTCTACTGTCCGCTTTCGATGTGATGATTTTTATTACTTTTTATTTTTATTTTATTTTATTGTAGAATCAACTCTCAGCAGCGGCTAGCAGGGAGGCCGTGCAGCGCATACGTACGGGCACCGTTCTCATCCCTGCCACCTTTGCCGTCACTTCCCCTACCTCTTCATATCTTAAATCATTTTTGAGGCAGACTGAAGACTTCAGTGCCAGCTTAAGTGAATAATTAAGCAATACACAAACACTGACGTAATCAGTTTTAACGCAAAAAGTTGCCGATGAAAGAAGAGAAGATGTGGGCTGCTAGGGTGGAGAAAAGGAAAGCTGCTCAGGAAGCAGCAAGCGCATCAACCTCTGAGCAAACAAATGCTAAACTCACAAAGAAAACTAAGTCAAGTGTATTCACTGCACATTATTGTACATTACGCCGTTACTGGTATAGTAATAAAATGCATTGCATTTGCCATTCCAGCAGGTGGTGCATCACAAACACTAACACTGCTTTTACAAATCCCATACCAAATGCATATAACAGGGATGTGCATTGCATTTGCCATTCCAGCATATGACGCTTCACAAACATTAACACACTGCTTTTACAGATCCCATACCAAGTGACATTTAACAGAGACTCGTGTTTTACATGGTGCAGTGCAAATGTTAACACAGACATCCACTTTGATTGATGAAGAATAAGTGTCTGCAGGTCTGTCTGGTTGCTATGTCTCTGTCATTCCAAAAGATGGAGCATCACAAACATTTATAGTAATGTGTTGCATTTGTCATCCCAGCAGATGGTGCATCACAAACATTAACACTGCTTTTACAAATCCCATACCAAATGGCATATAAGAGATGTGCATTGCATTTGCCATTCCAGCAGGTGGTGCATCACAAACATTAACACTGCTTTTACAAATCCCATACCAAATGGCATATAAGAGATGTGCATTGCATTTGCCATTCCAGCAGGTGGTGCATCACAAACATTAACATTGCTTTTACAAATCCCATACCAAATGGCATATAACAGAGATGTGCATTGCATTTGCCATTCCAGCAGGTGGTGCATCACAAACATTAACACTGCTTTTACAAATCCCATACCAAATGGCATATACCATGGATGTACATTGCATTTGCCATTCCCAGCAGGTGGTGCATCACAAACATTAACATTGCTTTTACAAATCCCATACCAAATGGTATATAAGAGATGTGCATTGCATTTGCCATTTCAGCAGGTGGTGCATCACAAACATTAACACTGCTTTTACAAATCCCATACCAAATGGCATATAACAGAGACATGTGTATCGCATGGTGCCATGCAAATGTTAAACTGATGTCCACATTGATTACTCAGAATTCATCCTGTGTCAGAGGGGTAGCACAGTCTGGTAAGTAATACTTCAATATAGATAAATGACTATACTAGTTATCTCAAAAGAAAAGTGAAACTAAAATTTCCATCACTAAAAGATAGTTAAATCATAATAGAAACATGCAAAATGTATTAAGCAAGAGAAAAATAATTCAAGATGCTATTGTAATGCCGGCCATTCATAAAAGTTGTCACATTTTTGCCTGATCCCACACCAGACTTTTATGTACATTTAAATGCAGAGCACTAGAGCGTCTCCAAGAACAACATTTTATGAAAGCAATCTGAAAGCACGGATGAGCGATTAGAGCGAGCCTTTATTTATTGCCACATAAAGATTAGATTTGTGCTTCCTTGTCTGTCATCTTGTATCTCTTCACCCTTTTTGTCATCTTCTTGCTTTTAAGGTACGAATTCTGTGAGAACTCTCAGAATTCCCTGAAGGGTTCAGTGGATCTGTTGAACCAGGGACAGGACATCCCGGCTGAGGTGGTGCCAGAGTATGATAAAGAGTACCTGCAGTCCTCGCTGGCTGCTGAAGACCATGGAGTGGATGACATTTTACCTTTCAAAGTTTCATTTGGCAGTGTGGATGAACTAAACGCCACTGTTGATGAACCCGCAGTAAAAGTGGCACCGGAAGAAACAAAAATTCTAGAGTTAAACCAAGAAAAGCACGAGTGTGTCAAGGCTCCCTCTTCTGTCAATGTAGTAGCCAGCAGGCCGGAAATCCGCAACACGCCACAGCTGTCCCTAAGAAGGGCGAGCTCCTCGGACGGCTCTTTACCTGTCAGCTCAAGTCTTCCAGTAAGTGCTGCACATTCAGGTTAGACCTGTGCTGCTCGGTTGGTACTGGGGCTCATTCAGAAGTGAAGGTCTAACAGTTACTTGACTTGATTGGCAGATCTCTTATGTGAGGGTGAGTTGGCTGCAGCTTTCGTTTTGGAGATGTGACAGATAACATGACCAGCTCAAACTGGCATAGAGTCAGGGTTCTATTCCTAGGACAGGACCTTTTGTGGTTCATAGGTTTGCTATAACCAGCTGGTTTGGTGTGCCAGTAGGCCCTGCATTTGACTGACCTGTCCCTACGGCTGTTGCCTCTGTTGGTTCTGGGGTCTGACGACCTGGTGATCCTGAACTGAGTAACCAAGTTAATAAATGGGTGAGGAGTTCAAACTGTTACTGTCTGCACAGATTAACACAGCAGATGCTTTTTCCTCAATGAAGAATATTTAGAAGTCGTGTTATGCGTTGGGTGGCATAGTTGGCACTGGTGCCTCAGAAATTCATCATTCTGGTTTTGAATCCCATTGCTAGTGTGCAGTTTGCATGTTCTCCTCAACTCTATGGATAAATTGGTGACACTATGTCAGCTGAGTGTGTGTGTGTGTGTGCCTTGTGATGACCTGTCATCCATTGTTCATTGTAGTTGTATCACCCTATTCCCAGAACTTCTGGGATAGTCTCCGCTCCCTATAACCCTGAATTGGGTTGAGTGTTTGAGAATGCATGCATGTACCCATTTATTACCCTCTGAAAATGAAAAAGTTTAATTCCTAATAAAGCTGACGTGCTTCCGTATCTTTTCAGAAAAGCAGAAGCTGGATTTCTGAAGATGATATCTATAAACCTTCTCCTGAGGAGAAAACCACTGAGAAGCTGGCAGTGCTCAGTAGTAGCAGCAGCAATGAAGGAAGTGAAGGAGTGCCCCTAAATTTGGATCCTGCACGTGGCAGCAGCAGCAGTGCCAACAGTAAACTAGCCACATCTCCAGAGCCCAAGCTCTTTAGGGTTGTTCACCGCCGGCAGATTGGTAAGTCATGGCTGTTTGTTCCTCTTCAGAGGTTTTTCTGTTAAACTTTTGTCGCTGAAAGTCTCTGAGAGCTCAGGTTCAACATCCCTGGGGGTGTTTATCACGCTGAAGGTGGTGTGAAAGCTGAGCTTTGTATCGCCAAATCCTCTTACGGTTTTTAAATTTATTGTCTTTGCCATCTTGTATTGCCTTGTATTGCTCAGGAATAGCAGAGCCCCTGTAGTATGGGCCCAGTCAAGGCAGGGGTCGCAGACGCATGGGGGGCGGTAACAGGACAGGGTAGGGACAGTCACAGCCCTGGTGATAGTGACACTAGACGCCACGACAGTGTAGTAACTTGTATACCATTATAGGAACATCGTCAGGGATGGAAGGAAACTGGACAAGACTAGCAGACCCTCTAATGAAAAGACAGACTTGCTTTGTAAGACTTAGTGATGGCACTAGAGTGCAGGGACAGTAGTGACTAATTGTCATGAGGATGGCGTAATAATAATATGGTAATATTCTGTACTTTGGGGGGGAAAGCAAAGATAATGCTTTAGAACTTGGTACAGGTTAAATATAGTAATGACAACATCTGAGGAACTGACTGCTCAGCTAGCCTGAGGGACTGACATGAAAGGCCTGTAATAGACCAGCGTTCCCAATAATGAAAATGATATGGTAAAATTTATGAAGTCTCTTCCCCCAGGACGGAAAGCCTGGGCTCGAATGGGGGCTGGACTGGAGAACTCAGTTGAGGCCGAATAGGATTGGTATGAAGTAGGGAGTTGTTTTATTGTGTCGGTCCTGGAGGTACATCATGTTAGGGGGGACTAAGATGAAGACCGAGGTAACAAAGAAGCCATTTTTTTTACTCCATAGAGGAGGAGAAGACCATCTCTTTTTTCGGTGACCATATTCAAACAGGCCCTGCCACCTGGTTTTGTGAGATGGTATGTTGGATCAAACTTCAGGCCGGACTATAACATTGAGCCACCTGGTAGTTTGTACAAGAGAAACGGATTATTATCCAAGTTGTATTGTTATTTTGCCAGCCCTCATTTGAACTGTGTTTCTGTTTTGGGCATATTATCTATCACACAGAATGACTAAATGTATATTAAATGTCAGTCTTACCACTCTCTCCAATTGCCTGTACAGTGTAGATAGATAGATAGATAGATGTGAAAGGCACTATATGATGGATGGATGGATAGATAGATAGATGTGAAAGGCACAATTAGAGGAAGAACAGGAGCCAACCCTGGACAGGACACCAGTCCATCACAGGGCACAGTCGGGGCACACATGCAGCAGATTAAACAAAAGAATTACGGCCATCTGAGCAAAACTGAAGAGTTGAGAAGTACCTACACATTAGTGTGGATGCACTTAAACCTCGACATCATTCATTATCTCGGCTTGCAGCAAACACTGTGACTGAAAAACAAAGTCAGCCTTTAGAACTCCCGGTCACATGCTGAGTCAGGCATTGTGACAGACTGAAATGGCAAATGTGAGGCCACGACACACACTGCAGAGTCAACTGACCGCTCCTTCATCAACCTCACGCTGTTAACCCTTCAAATCCTGGAGACTATGGAAATCAAGCCTACCAGGCTGTTACACCTTGAAGCAGAGTGTTGAACTCCGGGCCTGGAGGGCCGCAGTGGCTGCAGGTTTTCATTCTAACCCTTTACCTAATCAGTGACCAGTTATCACTGCTAATTAACTTGGAAATAGAAATTAATTTGAATGGTCTTATTTTTAAGGAGATAGATAGATAGATAGATAGATAGATAGATAGATAGATAAAAGGCACTATATGATAGATACTGTAGATACTTTATTAACACTAGAATTACCAGAGCCTACGAAAAAACTCGTAAATCCGTCCCACCTTAAATCGCGTCTTAAAGCCGTTTGCACATCTCCGCCAGTCTTTTGTCATCTAAATGTGCTGATAAACAAAAGCTTCTAGCAGCCAGCTATTCCATCCCCCTACCGACTTAGCATGAACTCCTAGCTAATGCCTTGCCTTGATTTGATTATTTGGGATTGAAGTGGAGTTTTACAGTGGAAATAATTCGAGCGTTATTTGGAATACACGCATTTCATGTGTGTCCCGTTTCTACAGTATAGTAGTAGTCTGTGCAAACATATTTTTAAAACAGAAACGTTTTTCATATTCTAAAAGTAAATGACAAAATGTAGGCATAAACTATATAACGTATGAAGCCTGAAGTCCATATATCAAAGAAACACTTTCACAAAAGGTACAAATAAGAGAACACGTGCGCTTTTCTTCAAAAGTATAACTGCACAAAAAAAAAGCCGCGTTAGCATGCCACATTGACACTTTTACTACGACTGCCGTGGTGGCGTAATGGTATCAGCTTCTGACTGGGGATCAGAGGGTGGCGAGTTCGATCCCGCATGGCTCTTATTCTTACATTTTTAGAATAACAACATAAATTTCTTTTCAGTCTGTAACAGCCGGTGTAACTTATCATACTGGTAAAGGTTAGCTTTTTTTTTTTTTTTTTTAATTCACTTTTCATTCCCGCAGTCGATGCATACTAACGCCCCCCCCCCCAAAAGGGTTCTGACACATAAACGCTGGCGAAGCTGCCTTCCTTCGTATCTCACCGTCACTTGATTTTCTTTTTATTCGGTTTTATTGAGTGTTCCTGCCAGTCCCCACATGTTGCTGTATGCTGTTTCTTTTGTACTCCAGGACATGCAGAGGAGAGAATGATTTCACATTATTTATGCTGTTTTCACATAAAGACTGCAGTATACTCGTGACTGCATTCTCGTACCAATGCACTTTTTCCATCACCTTTTCCTGTAAGAAGCAATGTACTCACTTCTCTCTATGCTGTGGTTTCTATTACACACCTGAAAGAGACAATATATGTGAAAACTTCATCGCACTAATGCAATATTGTTTGAAAACGAACAGTGTCAGATCAGGTGTGAAAATTTTATGTGAGATACGAAGAAGGCAGCTTCGCCAGCGTTTATGTATCAGAACCCTTTTGGGGGGGGGGGGGGGCGTTAGTATGCATCGACTGCGAGAATGAAAAGTGAATTAAACAAAAAAAAAAAAAAAAAAAGCTAACCTTTACCAGTATCTCACATAACATTTTCACACCTGATCTGACGCTGTTCGTTTTCAAATAATATTGCATTAGTGCGATGAAGTTTTCACATATATTGTCTCTTTCAGGTGTGTAATAGAAACCACAGCATAGAGAGAAGTGAGTACATTGCTTCTTACATGAAAAGGTGATGGAAAAAGTGCATTGGTACGAGAATGCAGTCACGAGTATACTGCAGTCTTTATGTGAAAACAGCATAAATAATGTGAAATCATTCTCTCCTCTGCATGTCCTGGAGTACAAAAGAAACAGCATACAGCAACATGTGGGGACTGGCAGGAACACTCAATAAAACCGAATAAAAAGAAAATCAAGTGACGGTGAGATACGAAGGAAGGCAGCTTTGCCAGCGTTTATGTGTCAGAACCCTTTTGGGGGGGGGGGGGGGCGTTAGTATGCATCAACTGCGGGAATGAAAAGTGAATTTAAAAAAAAAAAAAAAAGCTAACCTTTACCAGTATGATAAGTTACACCGGCTGTTACAGACTGAAAAGAAATTTATGTTGTTATTCTAAAAATGTAAGAATAAGAGCCATGCGGGATCGAACTCGCTACCCTCTGATCCCCAGTCATGAGCTGATACCATTACGCCACCGCAGCAGTTGTAGTAAGAATGTCAATGTGGCATGCTAACGCGGCTTTTTTTTTTGTGCAGTTATACTTTTGAAGAAAAGCGCACGTGTTCTCTTATTTGTACCTTTTGTGAAAGTGTTTCTTTGATATATGGACTTCAGGCTTCATACGTTATATAGTTTATGCCTACATTTTGTCATTTACTATTAGAATATGAAAAACGTTTCTGTTTTAAAAATGTGTTTGCACAGACTACTACTATACTGTAGAAACGGGACACACATGAAATGCGTGTATTCCAAATAACGCTCGAATTATTTCCACTGTAAAACTCCACTTCAATCCCAAATAATCAAATCAAGGCAAGGCATGAGCTAGGAGTTCATGCTAAGTCAGTGGGGGGATGGAATAGCTGGCTGCTAGAAGCTTTTGTTTATCAGCACATTTAGATGACAAAAGACTGGCGGAGATGTGCAAACGGCTTTAAGACGCGATTTAAGGTGGGACGGATTTACGAGTTTTTTCGTAGGCTCTGGTAATTCTAGTGTTAATCCCAAGGGGAAATTCACATACTCCAGCAGCAGCATACTGATAAAGAACAATATTAAAGAGTGATAACAATGCAGGTATAACAGACAATATCTTTGAATAATGTTAACGTTTACCCCCTGGTGGAACCCAAGAGTCGCATAGTGTGGGGAGAGGAACGATCTCCTCAGTCAGTGCAGCAGGACGGTGACAGCAGTCTGTCACTGAAGCTGCTCCTCTGTCTGGAGATGATCCTGTTCAGTGGATGCAGTGGATTCTCCATGATTGACAGGAGTCTGCTCAGCGCCCGTCTCTCTGCCATAGATATCAAACTGTCCAGCTCCGTGCATACAATAGAGCTGCCTTCCTCACCAGTTTGTCCAGGCGTGAGGCGTCCCTCTTCTTTATACTGCCTTCCCAGCACACCACTGCATAGAAGAGGGTGCTCACCACAACCGTCTGATAGAACATCTGCAGCATCTTATTGCAGATGTTGAAGGACGCCAGCCTTCTAAGGAAGTATAGTCGGCTCTGTCCTCTCTTGCACAGAGCATCAGTATTGGCAATCCTGTCCAATTTATCATCTAGTGTGTGTGTATATACATTGTGGTCAGTAAAGGGGTACCTTGGAACCCCGAGCCCGCGACACAACTGCACATCCACCATTCCCGGTCTCCTATAACCTTTTGTTTTGAAGATTTTACTTTCAGTGCACACAGATAAGTCCCAGTTCACCCCACTTTCCTTTCCATAATTCTCTTTCTCCTAAATCTCCACCTGCAAATGTTGTTGTTCTCCTCCTCATGACTCTGACACCTGAGTGAGATGAGAGGAGTCCGTTTATGCTGGACCTCGGAATACCTCCAGTTCCTGGTGTATCGGGAAAGCATACAGTCCTGGAAGGCCATCTCTGTCCCCATTCACCCATCTTATAGTCCTCTTTGGGAAAGGGAATCACCTCACGGTCGGGATCTCAGTCATGTGCTGCCACCCATTGCAGTATGTGTTTGAGGGGGTACCCAAAAATAACCAGAATTTAAAAAAATATATATTTTAATAATTTTTTCATACTTTAACTTTAGTCTTCTTCAAAGTACTCTCCATGAGAATGACTGCACTTGTCCCAATGGTTATCCCAAATTTTTGGAATCGCTGAAGAGGAACGTCGTCCAAGGCCAGCAGCCATTTTTCTTTGACTTCCTCCACGGTACAAAAACACTTCCCTCTGAGTTCTTCTTTCATAAGTGGGAACAAGAAAATGTCACACGGAGCAAAGATCAGGCGACTAGGGAAGGTGGCAAGAACTCCCAAGACACACAAATCAATTCGGAAATCTCTTCAATAGTCTTGACGACGAACTTCGTAAAATCGCATTTGCGAACTTTTTCAAGATTTTCATCATTCCTAATTGTGGAAGGTCAGCCAGATCTCAGTTGGTGTTCAGGTGACATTTCCCCTCGTTTGAAACGCGAAAACCAGTCGTAGACCTGCGTTTTACTAAAAGCTTCCTCCTTAAAAGCGGCTTCAAGCATCACTACAGTTTCATCAGCTGTGTTCCCTAAAAGAAAAAAAAATTTAACGCAGACTCCCCGTTCTTTATGATCACCCATTACAAAAATCACAGAACACGATTAAGAAGCACCAAGAAAAACGGCACGGAATGGCGTACAAACAACACAGAACAATGCCACTTGGCAGACTGGCACAGAATACTATAAGTGTGCCACACCTAGCAGCGATATCCGCAACTACGTCGAGATTGCGCACCAGGTGCAGATTCCAGTTATTTTTGGGTACCTCCTCGTATGTGTACCTTTTTAAGTGCTGTCTACCCACGTGCAGTAATCTCATTTTGGGTCTTGAGTCGAGACACAGTAGAGGCCAACGTAGCACCTGGTGTAATGTTTGAAAAAGAAGGCTCTTTACAAAAATCAGTTGGCGTACTTCCAGTGAGACAGAGTGGTAGTATGGGCGCACTCCTCTCGCCTCTTCTCTTGCCGCTATGGGTGAGACCAAGTGAGAGCCCAGGGTGCCATGCCCTCACTGCTTCGTGCATCATTACATGCTGTAGTGGATAAAGCAGAGCGAGAGATCAAGAGAGGGCCCATTTGGCACACTACAACATCATAAAGTGTAGCCCTCCATACTCCAGCAGTTTTAATTTTTTTTGTATTCTTTCCCTTCTTTTTTATGTTTTTCTTCCTCTTGTGTATTAACTCTTTGAGGGCTGAATATTTTTTCCAAAGAACGGTTTTCTGAAAAGCAAAGCACACAAAGCAATCGTTTCACACATAAATCAACATAAAACGTCTGTTGCTACGTGCTGCGGCTGCTGTTGGCGCATGTTTGGCATCTCTGGCGGCAGTGGCGCTTCGATGGTCAGCAGGAATGCACAGTGGGCTGGCTGTCTTCGCACAGCAGGTGGGTGGCGATGGTGGCAGTGTGACGCAATCTGGTTTGTACCTCTTGTCATCATCATAAGTGGTGGTCTTCAAAGGCGAACGCTGCCGTAGGCGCATCAGCTACACGAAAGTGTTCAGCACCACGATCAGCTGGGGACCGATCAGATGATGCCTGTACCTCACTTTCATTTTCAATATCAATCTCCAGACCACTTGCATCAGACGTGGAGTCTGACAAGTCAGAGGCCTATTCAACGAAATTACGTGAAACATCCATGGAGTATTTTGCTTTGCACATTCACTTTGGTCTCTCGCCAGATGTCAATGCCATTGTAGAGGTTGTTTGCTCTTCACTACTCACGCACGGCAAGGGAATCGAGGTCAAATCAACAAACCTATGCAACTGTCCTTCTAGCAAAAAGAGTCAAACTAAAATGTAAGGGGCGAGTTTCGTCACAGTTTACAGCTGATTATTGTCCTCTACCCCTGAATTTGGACAAAAGTCGACCTCAGCCCTGAAAGAGTTAAACTGTGTAGAAGGGGAGCCTGAGCTGACCTGCTTGGCCTGCTTGCCACCAGGACCCTCGCCAGGTTTCAGAAGTTAAGAGTTGATGCATTAAACCTGCGTGAACTCCAGTTGAGTTTCTATCCCTCTGCCACTAAGTTACAGGGTCTGAACGTTCGCACCAGATAAGCAGACTCAGCCCACTGCTTTAATCGGCGTCACCAAGCGCATTGTCAAATGAAGAAGCGTGGGCCGCCTGACTGTCATATACACACAAACGCTCCTTTGTTGCCCTTGTTCATTTCCTAGCCAATTTTTGATGACTCGTTTGTATTGTCGACACTCAGCTCGTTGAATTTTCAGACTCTCTCATTTATTAATACAGTCGCATGTGACGAGAAGTGAGCATCCGTAGTGTTTGTGGTTCCTCATTGGCAGTTTTCTTTTCTGCCAGTCGCAACAGAAGGACAGCTAAAGACGCGGCACAGGACTGAGGGAGTGCAGCCAACGCTTTGAAGAGTGTCACACTGATCTGTGCGGTTTATTCCAAACTCAGTACTTTATGGCCACGCAAATCAGCCAGAACCTGACAAGGAGATGGGATGTCACAAATGGCAGATGACTCAGGTTGGCTATTTAAAAGGTGCCCATGTGCCCTGTTTGGGGATGAGCAATGTATGCCCAGGGGCCACTGTCTGCAGAAGCCATGAGTGATTAGAGCAGGAGCACAAAAGGTGCTATTTGGGTCCTAGAAGAGCACAATTCAGGTGGCAATTGCCCATACCTGTAAAGCTCATGGAGTACACAAAATGTGTGAGTGTTTATAATGGAGAGGAACCATCTAGAAGCCAAAAGCCGACCAAATGCCACCTTACACTCTGCCGAACTGGGTGTACATTCATCAGCATTCTCCACTGAAGAATTGGATGATGACTGCACTGTTCCAATGGCTACTGTTTGGCCTGGATATGTATAAATTTTATACATATGATCATGATCTAAATTAGAAAACGCGACTCATCTGACCAGCCATCTTCTTCCATTGCTCCATGGCCAGGTTCTGACGCTCGCATGCACACATTGCACATTGCAGGATGTTTCTGAGGAGGACAGGGGATTAGCATGAGCACTCTGACCAGTCTGGGGGTACACAGCAAACTGTGATGCACTTTTGTGTTCTCATATCTTTCTGTCATGGACAGCATGAGGTTTTTCAGCCATTTGTGCTCCAGTAGCTCTTCTGTGGGATCTATATTACTAAACCACAGTTTAATTTATGCACGGGCGCACCGAAACGCATGCGCACTGCGCTCAAACGCAGTGGCTTCCCACAGTCAGTAGGTGGCGCCCACTTCAGACGCACCAGAAGCAAACACGTCACGGCTCCACAATGAAAGCTCAACTAACGGAAATACAAAACGAGCCCGTATGGATAAACACAATGAACGAACGCAACAATGATGAACGAAGGCGCCCACACAAAGAAACCGCTGTAGTACAAATGTGCCGTGGCACCCCAGAGTCAAACGAAGCGGCTTCCCAGAGTCAGTAGGTGGCGTAACGGAAATACAAAACGTCCCGTATGGATAAACACAATGAACGAACGCGCCCACAACGCGCTTCGCCAGTATGGATAAACACAATGAACGAAGGCGCCCACACAAAGAAACCGCTGTAGTACAAATATGTGTAGTTAATTAAATGAAACCTTTTCCATGGCTACGACCTGTGAAATACACCTGAGGTAACGCGTGCACGCCAGGTTGTACCAGATGAGTCACGGCTCCAAAAGGAGCCCGCTTTAGTACAAATATATTTATTTAATTTAATGAACTTTCTCAGGATGCACCCACCCTCCATGATCTATCATCCCTCCACATATCGGAGGGAACAACAACTGATTGCCATTCTTGGATTTGCGATTCTTTCGAGAATCGCGGGCTTGCTGGTCAGACCAGATTGGCCAGCCTTCGCTCCCCACGCACGTTTTTGAGCCTTGGGCACCCATGACTCTGTCGCTGGTTTCCTTCTTTGGACCACTAGATGGTAGGTCCTGACCACCCCACAAGACCTGCTGTTTTTTTGGAGATGCTCTGACTCAGTTGTCTAACCATCACAATGTGGCCCTTGTCAAAGTCGCTCAGATCGTCACATTTGGCCGACACATAACCTTGAAGAACCGACTGTTCACTTGAAAATAAATGCCACCCCTTGACAGGTGTCATTGTGACCAGATAATCAATAGTATTTGTCACTTTTAACATTGTGGCTGATCGGAGTGCATGTGCAGCCTTACATGCAACCTCCCCATGTATTGGAACGTTAGACATCAACGTCTTTATGATTCGCTGTGTTGCTCTGTGCTAGTTCTTGAATTTGCACAGTTTTTATTCCTGCCAGTTGCCATGCCACGTTACAGATGAAGAGAAGACATTTTAGGGGCAGAGCGTACTTGGTTTGACTTTGTTACAAAAGAAAAATGACAAATTGCTCACGGCGGGTGGTAGACGAAAAAGTTCCAACATCTGACCTTATGATCCAGGGATTTTCCTTCTGTTGTTTTGTCAGTGTATCGGTACTGCACCTTACTCATGGGGGGGGGGGGTCTCAGAAACCTGTAAAGAGTGTGTGTGTGTGTGTTTAGCTGCACTTTGTTCTTTTAAAGCTTGATAGAATAAGAAATGAGATTATTTACGAGACGTGCCAGTCAAGGCCTCTCAGGAGAGATTCAGTGCACCCAAGAATCGTTTAAAGTTTTGTGACGCCTCTCTGCCCAACACCTCCACATACTGGGCGCAGCTTGCCACTGTAGTCCTCCTCCTCTCCCTTTAGATGGTCAGCCTCTGCCAGGTGGGCTTGAAAGGATGGCTGTAAAGAAATGTCAGGGGTGTTAGAAGGGGATTCCTCCTTAATTTTGAATGGCTGTCCGGTTTTAAAAGCAGTGGATTTGAAATGAAAAAAAAAAACCAGTCGGCTCATCTCTTCTGTACTTTCCACGCAGTATGACCACCTTTATTGAAAAGCCCCTTTAATGCGTAAAAGAGAATTTTAAATGCAACTCAAGTCATTTTCTAACCCACCAGAAGAAACTGCAAGTCATTTGTTTGCTGCCTTCAAGTGCACTGCGAACAAACTGTGAATTCCCCTCTTTCTGGATGAAGTCAGTCTTTTTATTTTCCCTTCATTCTGAATTTAAGTGCCCTTTGCTTTGTGTTTTTTATTTCATTCTCATCCTTCTGTGGAACTGGAATGCCAGGTAGGTCTGTGGAAATGAAACAAGTCGAAAATGGATCTCTGTAGAAGACGCCTGCCCCTTTATGCACTTTCAGCTCCACTTGCAGTTTTAATGCATCAAGTGACAGTTTTATGTCATCAACGAGGATGTCATTTGCGTTTCTCTTCACGTGGGCTTTTCTGTTTTTGTGCCATTCTGCCATCCCTCTTTAAGGCATTTTAGTGTCTAGAGGGATGGAGCCAATCACAATGGCAGGGACACAAGGCAGGAGGAACACATCCAGAAGGGGCACACCGGCCCACCACACATACAGTATACTTGAGCATACGCTCACACTGGACCACTGTCCCGTTTTAATTAAGAGAACAAAACGGGCAAACTCGCATGAGAAATACGGCCAGGCAAGCATGGGGTTCTTACAAAAGAGAAGAGACGTGCAAGAAAAAAAATCCTTCAAATAACAAAAGAGAACGCAGAACTTGCAGATGTCAGAGAGCCATAAGGCAAAAAAGGCCCACTGAGATTCTTCATGTATTTAACAATAGGCTGGCAGTGTGGCATAGTGGTTAAGGCTTTGGCCTGCAAACCCTGAGGTTGGAGGTTCAAATCCCACTTCTAAAACCATGTGACTCTGAGCACATCACTTCACCTGCCTGAGCTCCAACTGGAACAGAAAAGGAAATGTAACCAAATGCATCTCAAATGTTTTATTTAATGTTTAAAGACGTCAGCCAAATAATAAGTAGTTGCAGTAATCTTTATATATAATAAGCTACCGTGGCTGTCCGTTTATCTGTCCTGGATTTTAAGTCACCTGTAGCTTGCAAACCGTTTGACCTATCCATCCATTATCCAACCCGCTATATCCTAACTACAGGGTCACGGGGGTCCGCTGGAGCCAATCCCAGCCAACACAGGGCACAAGGCAGGAAACAAACCCCGGTCAGGGCGCCAGCCCACCGCAGGGCACACACACACACCCACACACCAAGGACAATTTCGAATTGCCAATGCATCTAACCTGCATGTCTTTGGACTGTGGGAGGAAACCCACGCAGACACGGGGAGA
This sequence comes from Erpetoichthys calabaricus, assembly GCF_900747795.2. NCBI lineage: Eukaryota > Metazoa > Chordata > Cladistia > Polypteriformes > Polypteridae > Erpetoichthys > Erpetoichthys calabaricus. The sequence continues at coordinate 108,389,984 of NC_041407.2, forward strand.
ACATGCAAACTCCACGCAGGGAAAACCTGGGAAGCGAACCCAGGTCTCCTTACTACGAGGCAGCAGTGCCGCCACCCGTTTGACCTATTGACTTGAAATTTGGTACACACACACAGAAAGGCAAACAGGATCACTGAAGACCTCAGCCATCCTGCACAACCGCTTTTCTTACTTCTCTTGTTTTGTTCCCTTCATCACTTCATTTTGAGCTACACATTAGGTCTCTGTCCAAAATTTCATTCTATCATCTCCGTCACAATACTCAACTCTGTCCATTGTTGTCCTGTACTGATGCTCAGACTCTGGTTCATTGTTTCATAACGTCTCGTAATGATTACTGTAATTCCGTCTTCATCGGCCTCCCTGCAAAATCTACACACAGGCTACAATACATTCAGACCTCCGCAGCTACACAAACAAAGCGTTCTGCTCACATCTCCCCTGTTCTCACCCAACTGCACTGGTTACTGATTCCATCAAGTGTTAAATTCAAGGTTCTGCTTCTCACCTTCAATGCCCTTTATTAAGTTGCCCCCCCCCCCACCTCACTCAGCTCCTAGCTCCATACACTCCTTGTCGCTCTCTCAGGTCCTCGACTAGTCATCTCCTTACTGTCCCATGCACAGCAGACTCCCAGCTCCTTCAGTGTTACGACCCCTCTTCCTCAGTTTCTCCAAGTTTGCGCCTCTTTCTCCACCTGAAAACTTTCCTCTTGGATGAACTTTTGTGTTCTGATCTCTCCAGAGATGTTCAATCAGATTCAAGTCTGGGCTCTGGCTGGGCCACTCAAGGACATTCACAGAGTTGTCCTGAAGCCACTCCTTTGATATCTTGGCTGTGTGCTTAGGGTCGTTGACCTGCTAAAAAGATGAACCGTCGCCCCAGTCTGAGGTCAAGAGCTCTCTGGAGCAGGTTTTCATCCAGGATGTCTCTGTACATTGCTGCAGTCATCTTTCCCTTTATCCTGACTAGTCTCCCAGTTCCCCACAGCATGATGCTGCCACCACCATGCTTCACTGTAGGGATGGTATTGGCCTGGTGATGAGCGGTGCCTGGTTTCCTCCAAACGTGACTCCTGGCATTCACACCAAAGAGTTCAATCTTTGTCTCGTCAGACCAGAGAATTTTCTTTCTCATGGTCTGAGAGTCCTTCAGGTGCCTTTTGGCAAACTCCAGGCGGGCTGCCATGTGCCTTTTACTAAGGAGTGGCTTCCGTCTGGCCACTCTACCATACAGACCTGATTGGTGGATTGTTGCAGAGATGGTTGTCCTTCTGGAAGGTTCTCCTCTCTCCACAGAGGACCTCTGGAGCTCTGACAGTGAGCATTGGGTTCTTGGTCACCTCCCTGCCTAGGGCCCTTCTCCCCCGATGGCTCAGTTTAGATGGACGGCCAGCTCTAGGAAGAATCCTGGGGCCTCATGTATAACGCCGTGCGTAGAACTCGCACTATAACATGGCATAAGCACAAAAGCGGGAATGTGCGTATGCACAGAAAAATCCAGATGCAGGAATCTGTGCATATGCAAACTTTCACGTTCTTGCGCTACATAAATCCCGATCAGTGTGAAAAGTAACGCACGTGCATGCGCCTTCTGTCCCACCCCAACTCCTCCCAGAATTAATCCTCTTTGAATATGCAAATCAATATAAATAGCCCTTAATCTCAGCCTTCTGTGAAAAGACAATGGGAAAAGCACAGGGGAAAATATAAGAATTTCAGCGAATACCAAGTGGAGAGGCAAAGGAAAAACATACAATTTGTTGGTTTAAAAAGTGGTATAATCAACAAAAGGAAGTTAATCGAGTGACATAGTGTGTCGCACAGTCCCCGAAATAAAAAAGAAGTTACCACATATCAAAGTCGCCATGAAAAGGCGACTCGTAGCGGATCGTCTGACTGTCATATGAAAGCTTATAGGCACACAGTGGAGAAAAAAGCACGAAATGTCAACTTTAATCTCGAAATTTCCACTTTAATCACATAGTTTGTCATTAAAGTAGAACATAATAAACTTCATCTTAAAAATCGTTCATTTTACTAGTTTCTCAAATCCCATCGTAACTAAAGTAGCACATTAAATGCTTTGTTCTGTGTTTGATCTTCTACGTGTGTGAATCACTACGTGCTTCCGTTTTTTCTCTTTCTCCAACAAGACACAGAATCCATTACATTCGTGATATTACAGCTCTCTGAATAATTAAAATACTGAGATGTATACGAGATATCTTTTTCATGATGATAGGAATGAAAGCATGTTATTAAACATGGGAACACGGTGGCGTAGTGCTTGTTCATGTCTCACGCAAGAGGCTTGCTGCGCCATGCGCGACCTTTGATGAAATAATTTATTACAGAAGTACTGTCTCTTTCAAACATACTAACCTCCAATTCCTGTCCTTACTTTTTTTTCTCCAAATACTCAATCGCCACACAATCAGCTCTGTAATAAACGTTAAGTCATCTGTAAGCTTAGAATGCCGATTCTTCAAAACATTTCAATGTTCCTTAAAAATCTTCGTAGTACGTGTTTAATTATTCTATCTGTCTATCCTTCCAGTGTCGCGTCAGCACCAGCAAGAATACAACGCAAGGCAGGAACAATCCTTGAACTAGCTAGCGCTGCGGCACCGTGTCCTTACATGTTTAATTATTAACAACACAGATTATTTAAATGAAGTTAAAGTTTTATCTGTATACTGTAATCAACATATTTTGCTGCACTTCATCTTAAAAATGATATCGTCATCATACGTGCTTTATAAAGTGGCGCAGGTTGTGCAATATTATAACTGTAGTGCAAGTTTACAGTGGGGTTAATTGTACTTATAAGTACAAACAGCTCTACAAGGAGCACTTGATTGAGTGCGTTTATAGTTCTTGGGATGAAACTTTCTGAACCACGAGGTCTGTACAGGAAAGGCTCTGAAGCATTTTGCCGTGGCTGACGCAGCGTGTGCTTGACACTGTATTCCTGATAATTCTCTTTCCGATCAGCTGCTGCTGTGATTCCCCACTCAGATACAGTGATATAAATACTCCGAGTGGTGCAGTGAGAGTAATATGGAAAAAGACGATCCGCTGTAGCAACCCTTATCGGGATCAGCTGAAAGAAGAAGATGCAGTGAGAGTAACAACGCTAAAGCAGTTATGGTATTTGGAATACTATGGCTATTCCCTGGACCATTGTATTGCTGCAGGTTAACTACAACTAGGGGGCTCCGCCCCCTGCTCGCTTCGCTCGCCAACCCCTGGTGTTGGGAATGACAAAGAGCGTGATGTATGAATGAGATATAGAATAGTGTGACGGTGTAGATGATGCAAATAGAAAGCAAACAATAAAGTGTGTGGCACAGTGTAAAGGTTTATTGGAAAATTTCTTTGTACACGCCGTTTAAGTGTAAAAGGTAATTCCAGGTCAGAACTTGTAAGGTCAATGAAGATGGTCATTATCGTGATCAGAGTCAACTTTGTCAGAGCTTAGAAAGAGTTGTGTCTCTCCAGGAAGTAATGGAATGACTTGGGTATTTATGTTTTCCACATTAATATTTTTTGGACATAATATAGTGCGTTGTGTTAAAAGGGGCATTTGGTCTAATGAGATTGCTGTTCCAAATCTCTCTGTAACTAAGTCGTCGCAGATAAAGGCTTGAGGAATTGTAATAATATGTGGCTGAAGTCCATCTGTATTGGTGAGTGTACCATCTCTCAGTTGTAATAAGCAATTGTTATGATCTGGTTCTGGACATCGTATCTTTTTTACTAACTGTATCTTTTGAAAGCAATGCCAATTGTCTGCGTATTTTAAGGTGCACTGAACAATAGCTGAGTGCATGGCATCTGGAAGAATAGCTAATCACTGTTTACAATCTCTTCCTAATAAAAGTACCTTTCCTCCAAATCGAATATTATTATTCATAAACGTTTGTAGAAGTTTATGAATGGTGTTGAGTAAGTGACTTCATGCCATTGTACATTCATCAATAAACAACATTTTTTGAAGACGGATGTCACGTGCAGTGCCACCGTTAATGTTCATAGTGGATTCCGATTTGTAGGATCTAATGCAGTTGATAAAGATTTCACTTTCAGGTACATCGTCAGTTAGAATCTTCTGTAGATATTCAGTATATGAATGTAAAGAAGGCAGTCTAATTTGACCCTTTTGACAACAACGTGTAAATGTATTACTTGTATTGCCAGTTGTTTCTTCAGGGAAGTGAACTGAATGACAATGATTGCAAATGACATTCATTAATCCGAATGAATTTTCCCGGTGTATGTTTTGCTTGTGCCGTTTGAGAGGCGCGTTGTTGCATATGTAGTATTTGGGACGTGTTGTTTTGGAGCTGTAATCGATTTGCCTGTGCTGTGTGAGACGCCCGTTGTAGCCTTCCTTGCCGTTAACGTATGTCTGAGACGTGAGGTGTTTCGTTTTGAATCCGTGCCTGTTGCGATGCAGCACTTTGATTGATAGTTTGCGTCATGTGGATCCAGGATGTAGATTTGTGCATATTTGCGTTGTTGATTTGTTTCAGGGTGCACTGTTCCAATGCGATGCAGTATTTGTGCACATATGGGAAAGCAGTATGGGCCATTGCCTTTTGGTGGCCTGATATTTACTAAAAGCAAATGAACTATTGTAGGATCTAACGCAGTTCATAAAGTTTTTACTTTTAGGTACATCGTTAGTTAGAAGCTTTAGTTGAGCTTTGCGTTTTTGGAGTCGAGACATTTTTTCTTTTAGAAATATGGATAAGTAATAAGGAGTATTGCACTCACTGTTAATATGGAGACTTTTCTGCGGTTGAACGGTTAATAGTGCCTTATTGTAATGAGATCCACCTATGCTGCATAGCCGTCTATTTTGTTGTTTCTTTCGTGTTCGTGTGTTTGTTCCTGTTATCCTTTCCTTTTCGTTTTGTACCCGTGACCGTGTATTCATGACTTGTTTCTTTCTCAGCATCTGAAATATGGATAAGTAATAAGGAGGGTCGCAGTCACTGTTAATATGTTTCCTTTTCTGCAGTTGAACGGTTAATAGTGCTTTATTGTAAGGAGATCCACCAATGCTGACACCTATGCTGTCTAGTGTGAAGGTGCTGACGTTCACTTTAGAATATGTGGCTTTGGGTGTCACTTCTTATGGATGTGTGTGTGTGTGTGTGTGTGTGTGTGTGGGGGGGGGGGATTGTTGAGGATTGTTGTTGCGCGAGCGTCTTCTTTCTTTTTGTGTTCCTGTGTCTTGTTGAATCCCCCTCTTTGTGTGTGTCCCGTCCCTCGCTTGTAGGGTCTGTGGGGTGGTTTTGTGTTCTTTTTTTTGTGTTCCATGGGCTTGTTGAATCCCCCTCTTAGTGTGTGTCCCGTCCGGTGCCTGTGGGGGGGGGGGGGTGCCTTGCTGTTGTGCGCGAGCCTCTTTTTTTTTTTTTTTTTTTTTCCAGGTCTAGTTTCGTGTGCAATGTGTTTCGTGCTTTTCCTGCGTTTGACTTTGCGCCTCATTTCTCCTTTTTGTATGTGCTCAGTCCTTTTTTCTGTGGTCTTGTCCGCCACTCGCGGCCCCTCATCCGCCTTTGTCGCCCTCTTTTCTCCGCCTTTCTCCGACTCTCGCGGACTCTTTTTGCGCCTGCGCCTCTCGCGGCCCCTCATCCGCCTCTCTCGCCCTCTTTTGTCCGCCTTTCTCGGCTCCTCAGCCGACTCTCGCGGACTCTTTTTGCGCCTGCGCAGTACGTCTTTTTGCAGCTACGGCCCATGGCCGGATGTGCCTGCGTCCATCATCCGGTTTAGCATTCTCGGTTAGTAATATGGATCAGATGCATTACACTAATAAACAATATGCAGTTAGTTTCAGTGTATTTATAAAGCCGCGTCAGGAATGTGGGTCTAAGAAAGAAAGGGTGACCACACAGGAACAGTAGCACTGCTTTGACGCTGGGTGCCGCCAGTCTGCAAAACCGAGTGGAGAAATTGCTTACGCCAGGGTAAGAGGTACCGTGGAAATGTGTGTGGCTTTATGCCACATTTAGGTTTTATACATCACAATTTGAGCGTGGAAACATTTGTACGCAACATTTCTGTGCGTACGCACCGTTTATACATGAGGTCCCTGGTGTTTTCGAACTTCTTCTACTTACGGATGATGGAGGCCACTGTGCTCATTGGGACCTTCAAAGCAGCAGAAATTTTTCTGTAACCTTCCCTCAGATTTGTGCCTCGAGACAATCCTGTCTCGGAGGTCTACAGACAATTCCTTTGACCTCATGCTTGGTTTGTGCTCTGACATGAACTGTCAACTGTGGGACCTTCTATAGACAGGTGTGTGCCTTTCCAAATCATGTCCAGTCAACTGAATTTACCACAGGTGGACTCCAATGAAGCTGCAGAAACATCTCATGGATGATCAGGGGAAACAGGATGCACCTGAGCTCAATTTTGAGCTTCATGGCAAAGGCTGTGAATACTTATGTACATGTGCTTTCTCAATTTTTTTATTTTTAATAAATTTGCAAAAATCTCAAGTAAACTTTTTTCATGTTGTCATTATGGGTGTTGTGTGTAGAATTCTGAGGAAAAAAAATGAATTTAATCCATTTTGGAATAAGGCTGCAACATAACAAAATGTGGAAAAAGTGATGAAGCGCTGTGAATACTTTCTGGATGCACTGTATATGTGAAGCGATGTTGGGTGTGTGAAAGGTGCTCTGTAAATGCAACTTACTATTATTATTATTATTATTCTCTGTACCATTGGCACTCATGCCGGTCAATTCAAGGACAGTTTCTACTGATTGGTCATAAGGCTACTGAACAGCCAATCATAGGAGCAAACTCTCTGGCATCACATGTTTCTGTGTGTATGTGTGTGTGTGTGTCTACAATAGCATTTTCTGGAAGTGATTTATTTACCAATATTTTAGCCAAAATGCATAAGTTTGCGATGTGAGCGTATAGCTAGATGCCTGACGTGTTTGAATTATGCGTGTAATTGGACTTTTTAATTGTCATTCATCTGGTGACTCTTCCTATGAAGTCAGTAGACGGATTGGGAGAAAAAGAGTCATGAGGTTGATGGAAATGGATGTGTGGCACTCCTGATATCTGCAAAAGGACGAAGGTCCAAGTCTTTAAAGTCCTGGTGCTCCCTGTTTGAGAGACATGGACACTAACCAGTGACCTGAGATGATGACCTTCGTGTGTGTCTGTCCGGAGAATCCTTAGATACCACTGGTTTGACTTTGTGTTGCTCATGGAGTCCCAAATAAGGCACATGACCTGCATTGTGAGGGAGCGTCAGTTACGGCACTACGGCCATGTGGTGTGATTACCCGAGGGTGATCCGGTTTACAGGATCCTCATTGTTGGGGATCCGAGTGGCTGGTCCAGGCCAAGGGGGTCACCCACATAACACCTGGCTGCGGCAGATAGAGGGTCACTCCGGAGGGTTAGACTGGACCACGTGTCTGCCTGGGGGGTTGCCAACCAGAATCCTGAGCTGTTTCATCGTGTGGTAGGTGTGGCAACACACTGTACCAGTGTATGCTCCCCAGGTTGACTTGACTTGACTCCAAATGATTCGGAAAGTAATTGATACGCTAAAATATTTTGAGGTGGGGTATTTCATTTTTCTACCCCCAGTATGACATTGTGGGATGATGTTCACTTGTGATGTAAACTGCATTTTGTTGTTTGGTTCAAATAATTCTCTATTTCTATAAATGGCTACTTCCATCTTTTTCTTGAGTTAGAGGGTCAGTGACTTATTTGGGGTCAGTTGTAGAGATTTAACCACTGGCAGGGAGGCAGCGTCTTCAAGGAACACAATGATTTCTGTTGCTTTTCTCTCTTTCCAGGACTGTCCAATCCATTCCGTGGACTCCTTAAGCTTGGCAATTTAGAGCGGAGAGGGGCGGTGGGAATCTGGAAGGAGTTTTACTGCGAGCTGTCGCCATTCGAGTTCCGTCTATACCTGAACGACGACGAGCGGACTTGTGCGGAAAACTGCTCGCTTTTACGGTGCGAGTCAGTGGTGCTGGCCGGCAATGATGGCCGCTTTGAGGTCGCCTTCTCCAGTAAGAGGCTGTACCTGCGGGCCCCCTCTAAAGACGAGGCCGAAGACTGGGTGGATCGTCTAAAGGAGGCTTTCTTGAAGTGTCGTCCTCAGCAGCAGGAGGAGCACTGGGAGATCCTTACAGTCCCAGCTTCCAGTAAACCTCTCGGCAGTGCAGAAAATGGCCTGCCATCTTCTCATCAGCCAAGCTGTACACAAGAAGTTAAGCCAGAGCTTGTCTTGGACTGGACGCGCCACACCCAACCGGAGCAGGATGCCATCAAGGAGTCTGTCCTGTACATCTTCAGAGATAACACATGGCTCCCCTTTGTGTTTTCCTTGTCTTTGGAAGCTTTGAAATGTTTTAAACTCACAGAGCAGAAAAAACATCTACAGGAGAAGTACCTGATTGAGAAAATCCGAGATGTCGTGCCAGACATGTCCCTTGGCGGGCCGTCGTTTTTTAAAATTTTAACTTCAAAGGCCACCTTAAAGTTGCAAGCGGAGAACCAGCGGGAGGCAAAGTCTTGGCGGGAGCTGATCCGGGGCACGATAACCGCGTACCTGGAAACGGCTGAGGATGCCCTGTCACCAGGGGGAGGAGATGGGAATCTGCACAGGCTTGTCCAGTACAGCCTGAAGGAGAACAGCGCCTTCCTGCAGCATCTCGACAGCGTCCCAGTGCAGAGGGGTCTGGACGCACAGAATTTCAAGTGTGCCGGTAACGTATACTGCTGCCATAACTGCTGTGCCATTAGGGTGCCATCTAGTGGGGAACCTTGCCAGGCATGACGAGCAGGCATGAGACAATACACTTGACCTACCATACAAATCGTATTGTGATTCCAGCGTCACAATACTCTCTTGGGCTGAAGTTTTTGTAAATGAAGTTTAGTGCACATTACTAGACATTCATAAATAAGTTCAGGACGCACATGCACAAATGGTAATGCCAGATATTTGTAAGGTTTTTTTTATTATTTTTATTAAAATCGATGGTCTCTTGGTGTGCTTCTGAAAATGATGACAATCTAAGACTTCAGCTGCAGTGCCCTGAAGAGCACGTAAAAGCAACAAACTAGCGAAGTAGGCAGGATGCTGGATACGATGGAGGGTCCCGCATCTTTGGTGAAAGAGAAACAAAAATAGGCTGGCAGTGCCCTGCGCCCCCGCGCCACACACAGCACAATTTTCTCCCAGCGTTTGTGTCTGGTTTCCAGAGAGATCGGAACCACATACCATGTTGCCATGGTGCAGGGTGATTAGCACGTCCAGGTAATATACTCATTGTCCTCTGTCCATGGGACAAAGAAACTTGTTTTGGTTTTTTTTTAATTAAAAAAAAAAAAAAATTATTTCAAGAAAGTAAAATAGTATACAATCGAGCAAAAATAACAAATCACAACAAATAACTTCAAAACTTAACAAAGCAAGTTAAAGAGATGGAGCCAGGAGCACAGGAAAAATAAAAATCCACAAAGGGAAAAACATCCTTTTTCCTCTGAATGAGTGCTTATTGCAGTTTGGTTTTTTTTTCCCCTCCATGTTTTTTTAAAAAAGGTTTTGGGCAGATCCTCTTAAGTGAGAATGTGATTTTTTTTTTTTTTTTCCGGTTTCAGATAATGCAGAACATCCGCCCACTGACTAATGCTGAGTTCCATTTGAAATGGGAGATCTGAGTTTTTAATTGTAACGTCCGTCCCCCTTAAGTCAGATTTTCAACTCAGAAGTTCAGAGCCGGTCTGTTAAATACTGTGTTATCGTGCTGTTACCCTCTGACTTCCCTTACTTGCTTTCTTGTTGGATCTAGATGTATTTTGTAGGGGTAAGTGAACTCGTCAGGTTCATTACTGGATTGGTCTCCTCTCACACCTTCAGATTAACACACACAGGCCCTGACCATACAAGCGCCATATGAATAACACATGCACTGCCCGTTATTCCCTAGCAATTCAAGAGACTAACTTATCATTGGCACGAACAACACGCAGTGTCTTAGATATATCTCAGACCTAAATATTAAATCAGTATCTCCAAGTATATATTTAAATACTCAAAGGCTCAACATCTTTGGCTATAGGCCATTTACCAACCAATGATGTCTGTCTTGTACCGCCTACACCTTGCAGTTCAGACAACTTCTGACTTCTCCAGGTGCTCTTAATATTTACTTTATTACTTTAATCACTCTAGATTTAAAGTATAGAAATTTAAAAGCAATGTGGTATTTATTAAAGAATAATAATGCCAGTAGAAGAAAGTATAAAAGAAAATATAGATAGCAAAGTCTTGGGGGGGGGGGGGGGGTGTTTGTGTGTGTATATAGATAGATATATATATATATATATATATATATATATATATATATATATATATATATATATATACACACACAAGAGAACTATTCACAAGTGAACAACTTAATGGATTTAGAGGGGGGCGGGACCCTCCTCACTGATGTGCCAGCCTCGGCGTGTTCCTTACCACCGCTTAGCTAATGAACGAGAGAACTACTTAACGGATTTAGATTGTTTTTTTTCTAAAATTTGCTTGAACATTCTGGTTGATTTTATGACTTCTCTCATCGCATTAAGAATCATAGTTTGCTTGCAGGAGTGATATATTCATGTGAATCCGAGAGAGAGACTGCAGGCTGAGGGGAGGAGGAAACGTGACGTCAGGAGTCGGGAGCTGGGTGGGGCCCTCCTCACTGTCTTGTTTCACTACTACACGGACGAAG
>NC_041407.2:108403266-108453266 GCF_900747795.2 Erpetoichthys calabaricus
ACTACAGACGTCAATCCAAAATCATGACACACACACCACAAATTTTAGTGAAAGCTGTAGTGTTTATTAGCTCTTTAGTCTATTTGTGTCTCATTAAATCAGCCGCCCACAAACTGTCGTCCAACGTCTGTCTGTGGACGTGTTGCTGTGGTTTGTGGAATGCATTGTTATCAACTGCTGTTTGTTCCAATGGCGTAAGCACAGCAGAGGTTTTCTTGGACACATCAGTCCACATTGGTTTTCCAAATTTTTTATTAGAACTCAGTCAGCTTGGGTGTGACGTCATTCCAACCCAGACATCCAACTTCTGAAGTAAATGGAATGCAGCAGAAGAGTTTGAATTCTTCCAGCTAAGCAGGATTAAATCTGTGTGTGGTGTCGGCCATTACAATCAGTTTGTCCTTTTCCACTTGAAGCCCACCTGAGAGTCCACCAAACAGAGCTGTCAATGAGCTGTCCGTTGTAAAGCGCCAGAGTGGGCAAGTTATTTTTTTAAATTTATAGAAAGCGCTTAACTTTATTATAATAAACTGTTTCACATGGTAAATGCATACATACTGTGTTTGTGAAGAAGTGACTTTGACTTGAAAAATGCCACAGTTATCCTTTACAAAGCTGGCAAGCCTAGAGCACCAAATTCAACACCTCATGCCAAGCCTGTGCCACTTGCACTCTCGGTCCCATTTACATGAACTAACAATACTGCCATTAGGAGCTCCATGTTTGTGTTTTAGGTCACCCAAAGTGTAAGCTGCCTTTCAAGGCACTGACATAATCGGCCCACCACTTACATTGCAGGCTTGCAGTGTATCAACGAAGCTGCTCAGATGAACAAGAGACCGCCAACCAGCAATTATGTGTTTAGCTTGCCATGTTAACATCTAAAATCATAAAAATCGCAATCAGTTGCTTTAAGGGACTCTGCGGGCAGCCATGTGGAGTTCTATGCTGTGAGTTGCCAGGACCAGCACTGCATTCGGAGTTTAAAGAAGCCCCATTTTGCTTCGTTTTCAGTATTCCAAGGTTCATGTCATTTGCTCACCTCTGTCTCTTTTCTGTCTCAAAGGCTGCCCCCGACAGGTTGGGATTTCATTTGGAATATCAAAGCTGTGCGAGTTCTCTGGGCAGTACTACTGTGACTCGTGCCACCAGGATGACGAGGCCATCATACCTTCGAGAGTCATTCACAACTGGGACCTGCAGAAGAGAGTGGTGAGTGTGGGAGGCTTGGGCGAGGGGCTTAGAAACACCAAATCTGGAAGCCGTGGGCGCGGAGCCTGCAGATTCAGTTTAAGGTCCCTGGTAGTGCTGTCTGTCTGTACCCGAGTCTTTCAGAGCGTCTTTTGGAGGCTGAGGGTGGGTTGGGGGGGCTCGTTACTCCCCCTGCTGGCTGTTCTTGTTATTGCCACCACTCCTGTTACAAATGTCTTTTTTTTTCCCTTTGGTGGTTTTTTGCTCTGGTCTAAGGGGTCTGGTGGTAGAGATTTAAAAGTGAACATGCCCCCCCTTTCTTTCATTCAGGTGTCTAGACAAGCTGTGGAGTTCTTTGCCCAAATTCAGTTCGAACCCTTGATAAACATCGAGAATGTGAACCCCAGCTTGTATGACCACACCGAGCAGCTGGCCAGTATCTACGAGAGCCGCCAGAAGCTGAAGTTGCTGGGAGACTACCTGATGACTTGTCGAAGCGGCGCCATGAAGAAGATGCAGGCCAAGTAAGAAATCCTGCCATGTTGATTTCATGTGCTGTCTTCTGTGAACAACAAATCAAGCTGTGGTTAGACTTCACACAAGTAATATTTATTTTATCATGCTTTTTGTGGGGACCACCATCAGGCCAGTGCACTGTACTCAAAAAGTGGGCGTGAAAAACCCTACTTAAGGAAATGGCTGCGAGTGCCACTGGTCACGTAAGGGAGGACTGAGGGTACGGCCACACTGCTAGGTTTTCATTTACAAATGGAATTTTTAAACAAACAGTCTGTGCCCACACTAGCAGTTTCACATTGTTAACAAAATTCAAACAACCGATAACACGTGGGGCGTGGTTGTCAACTTACACTGGGCATGTGGGCAGCATAGACGTCTTCTACTGGGCATACGCTGTATGATTCTGGAATGATTTAAAGCCCGATTTTTTTTTTATTTTTTTATTTTTTTTTTTTTTTTTTTCCCCCTGAGTCATCTTTGGCTTCACTGGCTGTTGTTTCACATGTAGTATGAGAGGAGTTACAATGACTGATGGCACCTTACGACTTGGGCTGCTGTATAATCAGAAGAATTTCTGTGTGTCATCAATTACAATCGGCTGTCTTGTAGAGTGAGCAGTCTTGCAAGTAGATTTTCTAATGTCGCCATCATAAAAATTCATTTTGCATTAAGCATAGTGAGCGTACATTGGACACATGTAGTCTGATCACCCACGTGGTGGCATTTCATTCGGATTAAACATACTCATGTTGTCTGAGCACATAAACGACTGCCGACTGTTATCCTGCAGTGTGAGTAGTCGCTTGACCACAATTTCTAAAAATTGCACAAAATACAAACAAGCGCCATGGAAAGCAACTCTTCTGTGCCCGCTACGCTAGAGTATGGGTGACCAATCAGAGAATGAGACTGTAGCTGCGTTTGTTCAGAATTACCAAAGTTCTGCAGCTTTGAGTTTGCTTCATAGGACATAAAACCGCACCACGCCTCCATCTTCAAAACTCTCCAGCTCAGCTCTGCTGAGCGTTTTCAGAAACATTTTTTGTCAGTTGGGAACGCTGGTGTAGAAATGGACAAAAGGCTAAAATGGGAACAAAAGTCTGTGGTTTTTAAAGGAAGATGCAGTAATTGGGACCAGGTCTTAGAAAAAGTGACTGTGCAGGGTATGTTGAAATACAAGTTGCTGTCCCAGTGTGAGGACCTCTGTAGACTGTACACAGTTTTTCCTTCAACATCTCTCCATATTTTGCTCTGTCCATTTTGACAAGCCAACCAGTCTCTGGTAATGAACCCCATTAAGATCCCACCCCGTGATGCTGCCACCACTATACTTGAAGATGGGTTTTGGGTTTGTGACAAATAATTTGTATATATTATATAGTGTGTGTGAATATACAAATATATAAAATATATAATACATATGTGTAGCTGGAAATCCACAAAGGGAGCAAATGAATCACAGATCTTAAAATAGTTTTTTATTCCTAAGCTTTTGATTCCTACTAGGAATCATCATCAGAGGAAAATGATTAGACTTACAGGAATCAATTACAATATGTAGCAAATATGGAGGGGAGAATAGGTGGATTGGGGGGGGTTACAAGGTGGGATTCAGAAATTGTTGGTCACAAAGTCCTATTTATTATTTGCATATTCTTCTTATCAAGCCTACATATGCTGGGCTCATGTCCAAATGTATTTTAACGGCATTCTCATTAGATAGCTGCGTTTCAGCCGGCTCTCTGGCACTTTTAGTCTTAGACTTGAATTGACTCCCAGTTGAACATGTGTCCGGTTGAACTTGTATATGTGTAAATCAGAGATCCCGGGACCTTTCTTCTGACTGCATTACTATGTTCCTGTATACGTGTGGCAAGTGTTGTTGATTTTTGCCCCACGTATACTGCTGGACACACATTACACGGTGTGATATAAACTGCGTTCCATGTCTCTGCTGCTGATTTCTTGCTTTTAGCATTAAAAAGGACTCTGAGCAGCGTGTTTGTAGGCTTGTGCACTACTTTGATATCTTTACTATTTAAAACTATTTTAAGATACGTGATTCATTTCCTCCCTTTGTGGATTTCCAGCTACAAATATGCAAACCATATCACAGACCTTCACCTCCATTCATAAATATTTCTGTCTGTCTGTCTATTATAGTGCCTTTCATATCTGTCTATCTATCTAGCGGAGTGGTGGCTCTGAGGCTAGGGATGTGCACTGGCAATCGAAAGGTTGCCGGTTCAAATCCCGTAAATGCCAATAGGGACTCTGCTCTGTTGGGCCCTTGAGCAAGGCCCTTAACCTGCAATTACTGAGTGCTTTGAGTAGTGAGAAAAGTGCTATATAAATGCAAAGAATTCTTATCTATCTATCTTTGTGAATTTCCCCTTGGGATTAATAAAGTATCTATCTATCTATCTATCTATCTATCTGTCTGTCTGTCTGTCTGTCTGTCTGTCTTATAGCGCCTTTCATATCTATCTATCTATCTATCTATCTATCTATCTATCTATCTATCTATCTATCTATCTATCTATCATATAGTGCCTTTCATATCTATCATATAGCGCCTTTCATATCTATCTATCTATATCTATCTATCCTATATAGTGCCTTTCTATCCATTGATAGGGGGCTGGGTGGTCTCATGGTCTGGAACCCCTGCAGATTTTTTTTTTTCTCCAGCCATCTGGAGTTTTTTTTTTTGTTTTTTCTGTCCTCCCTGGCCATCGGACCTTACTCTTATTCTGTTAATTAGTGTTCTCTTATTTTAATTCTTACTTTGTCTTTTTTCTCTTTTCTTCTTCATGTAAAGCACTTTGAACTACATTGTTTGTATGAAAATGTGCGACAGAAATAAATACTGTTGTTGTTGTCATCGATCGATCATGTGTATGTGTTGTACATTACTTGCCATATAATACAAAGTGTACATGTCAGGTGTTTTGCCGTATTTGGCACTTGTCAGGTGTACGCACCTTTGCATCCCTTTACGTTAATTGGTCGTTGAAGCAGTTACTACATGTCTATGATTTGCTTCTTGCAGCTGAGAGGGCATGGCAGATGTTTGCCAACCTACCACAAGTGTTACTTGGTAGGTGAACACCCAAATAATCAGATTGCGATGAGACCTATGGAGATTATATATTATTGTTATACTGTATATGTACAGGTATAATCTGTTTTTGTGTACTTGCATACTTGTAAATAGCACAGTGAAATGCCTGCTTAGTACGTGTTTGACCACGATGTGCATTTTGGAACCTCTGTTCAGCAGATTTGCTAGTCCATGCGTCCCGTTTTCTTCGTTTTCTTTGTCACTTGTTGTATTTGTTCATTGGCCATTCCAGCCCTCTTGTGGACACCAGATGACATTACGCCTGGACACCAGCAGAACTTTTGTTGTTTTATTAATATAGTGATTATAGAACAGACCAGCCGCACCTGAAACTTGATTCATGTGACAAGTTGATTACTTTAGGTTTCCCAGTTACTTTACATGGCCTGTTGGATGATTAATTACTTCATATATGTATTTGTATTGACCCCATGCAGATTGAGGAGGATGGTTCAAGTGGCCAAAGAATCACAAAAGATCAGAACTGGAGAATTTCAGGTATTTGTTGGGTCTTGGAGTGAAAATATTTCGAAAGCTGCAATCAGATGCCTCCTACATAACCACAAGTTGTTTGGGAGGGATGCCAGATAAGAAATCCTTCACTGTTAGCATAAAAACCAACCCAAGCACTTAACAGTTTGCCAAACCTTATTTGAACTTTCAATGTGGTCAGATTAGACAAAATAGAGCTTTTTAGCTTCAAACACTAGAAGTGGATTTGGAGTAGATATGCATAAAAAAGTGTCTTGTTTCCGCTGTGAAATACGGTGGTGGATCTTTGATTCTGGCAGACAGTATGGTGCAGTGGTTAAGGCTTTGGACTTCAGACCCTGAGGCTGTGGGTTCAAATCTGACACTCTGTGACCCTGAGCAAGTCACTTCACCCACCTGTGCTCCAATTGCCAAAAGAAATGTAACCAAATTTTATCTCAAATGTTGTGGGTCGACTTTGGATAAAGGCGTTGGCCAAATAAATAAATGTACTTTTTATCAGAGTTTATAGAAACTTTGCAATGTCTTTGTCTGCTAAGGGCTCGCTTATACTTCACGCTCAGAACGTTTACGCGGCCGCATCATGGCTTCTTCGCATTCCTAGTGTTCATTTGACACGTCCTCTGAGCAGGTCCTCAGAAATTAAAACGACGCGTGCGTGAGTTGCAGT
This sequence comes from Erpetoichthys calabaricus, assembly GCF_900747795.2. Lineage (NCBI taxonomy): Eukaryota > Metazoa > Chordata > Cladistia > Polypteriformes > Polypteridae > Erpetoichthys > Erpetoichthys calabaricus. The sequence continues at coordinate 108,409,263 of NC_041407.2, forward strand.
ACCAGCGAAAAGTCGGGGGGCACAGTGTGATATAAATCGGAATGTGACGTCAGAGTCTCTGGTTACTATCGACATGTGACAGAAAGCCACTTTGCGGATCCTACAGGATCGATGTGCGCGCTTCGATGTTTGATTGATTGATTGATTGATTGATTGATAGATAGATAGATAGATAGATAGATAGATATTTTATTAATCCCAAGGGGAAATTCACATACTCCAGCAGCAGCATACTGATAAAAACAATATTAAATTAAAGAGTGGTAACAATGCAGGTATAACAGACAATATCTTTGTGTAATGTTAATGTTTACCCCCCTGTGTGGAATTGAAGAGTCGCATAGTGTGGCGGAGGAACGATCTCCTTAGTCTGTCAGTGGAGGAGGATGGTGACAGCAGTCTGTCGCTGAAGCTGCTCCTCTGTCTGGAGATCATCCTGTTTGATGAATGGTTCGATGTGGTGAAGCAAAATGCTGACATACAGATGCATTCGTGGTGTTTTTATTTTAAAGTGTTGCATGTTCCCGATCGTAATGACACGACTCATTTTAAAAGTCTCACATACCGTCTTTTGTGTCGTCTTTTTTTTCTAGGTCTTCCTCCTGACCTGACAGCAGCGGCAAACAGCTGTAGATCAGCATACAGAACACATTAAGTGCATGATATTCCAACTCTCTGCACATTTAGAATCCTTAAATGTATACTTGATATCACTTTCATGATGAAATGCATTAAAATATTTATGTTACACTTTACAGATAAATCGTTAATTTCATTTAAATAATGAATACTGTTAATAATTACACATATGGGGTGACACGGCAGCACTGCTGTCTCGCAGGGAGTCACGTCGCTGGAATTCCCTGCCTGGAGTTTGCATGTTTTTCTGCTGGGTTTCCACGGTGGGCTCACAAGTTTCCTTCCAAAGACATGCAGATTCAGTGACACTAAAATGACGCCAGTGTGTGTGTGCTTGTATTCACCTTGTGATGAGCTGATGCCCCATCTAGGGATTGTTTCTGCCTCGTGCCCAATGCTTGCTGGAATGGACACATCTCTGGATTGATGGATTTAATCATAAAACATCCTTTTCAGAGATATTGCAGTACGGTGTCATCGGAATTTAATGGCAGTTCCAGGCAATTCACAATTCGCAGTGAAGCCGAACCTGTTCTGACCGTGATGATATCTTGCACTGCCACCTGCTGGATTCCTCCAGATTTACGTAAAGTACGCACGCAAGTATGAACAGTACAACACATGCTGGAGCATGCATCGCGTGAAGTATAAACCTGGCCTAAGAGTGGATTGAAATGTTTCACTTGCCGTACTCCGTTGAAGACATAAACATATTACACACCTCAAACCCTTTGCACGGTGAGTTTGGAGCATTTATTTTGAAATGAAATCCACAACAGGTTTCATAAAGTTTTACACTGGGCTCAGTCCATTTATTCCAAACCGCTCCGTTTTTGCCCCTTTCATGGCTCCCACATATTTTTATTGGCCGCCTTTTTTTTTTTTTTGGTTCCCAAACATGGCGTCCTCCTCACCACCCTCTCATGATGCCCAGCTTGATCGATTGTTGTGTTTCTCCCATCTCAGTGGCCAGTGGCGAGACGTCACAGATTTGTCCCTGCTTCCCTGACCAGCATTCATTATTTGCTCGGCTGTTGAGTTCTGCTGATGACATCTCCATTGTAGATTCAGGGGGGGGTCGTATGTCTGAATTCTCAATGCCTTTTAAGTCTTTTTCCATTACCTGATTCTTTACCCGAGTTACTGGAGAAGCTCCCTGGTGGTCTTACTGCTTTCTGTGTAAACAGCCAACAGGATGATGTCACATGGCCCGGGTGGGTTAGAGCTTAGGGGTTTGGTCGGGTCTGTGTGGTCTTTGTGACGATGCAGGTTCGCTCCACGCTCCCTTTCAGCTTCTGGGAGCCCTTGAACCCTTCACCGTCGGTAATGTTACCGATGAGCTCGGCAGTGAGGCACAACAATGGAGCAAAGGGATGGTGCAAAAGTGGAAAGTGCTTTTATTAAAAACAACAACAACAAAATAACAGTTTCCAAATTAAATAAAGTGCAGTGCTTCAAATCATTGTTTCCGAAAACCGGAGTTTTCTGAACAGCACACAATGCACTGGTTTCGCACAGAAATCAACATAAAACGTCCTGTCGCTATGTGCTGTGGCTGCTGTTGGCGCCTGTTTGGCATCTCTGGCAGCAGTAGCTGCGCAAGGGCAGCTCGATGGCCAGCAGGAATGCATGGCGGTCAGGTGGGCGACAGTGGCAGTCGCTGTGTGACACAATATGGTTTGCACCTGTTGTCATCATAAATGGTCCTCCTAGGCGAACGCTGCTGTAAGCGTATCAGCTACACGAACGCGTTGAGCACCACGATCAACTGGGGACCAATAGGCTGATGCTGGTACCTCAATTTCGTTTTTGATCTCCATCTCCAGGTCACCTGCATCAAAGTCAGTCTGATTCAGCGACAATATAGAAAACGTCCATGGAGTATTTTTGCTTTGAACATTTGCTTTAGTCTCCCCAGATGCTGATGCCATTTTTGAGGCTGTTTGCTCTCCGCTACTCCTGCACGCGCAGGGAATCGAGGTCAAATCAACTAAGCTACGTAACTTTCCTTCAAGCAAAGAGAGTCGATCTAAAAAGTAAGGGCGAGTTTTGTCTCAGCTTACAGCCGATTACCGTCCTCTACCCCTGAAATTTTGACAAAATAATAATAATAATACATTTTATTTATATAGCGCCTTTCCCATGCTCCAGGCACTTACAGAATATAATAATGAATGGCAGCGTATACAGTATATTGCATTGTCAACATCAGCCCTGAAAGAGTTAAATAAATAAATAATCCATAACTAGTGGAGGTTAAAAACAATAAATGAATCCTTTAAAACGAGGTTTAAGCAATGCAGGAAGCAGTCTCTCTAAAAAACAAGCCGGTGTCTTCTTTTATCTGGTGGCTCTCCTGCTTCTCCAGTCTGGGCCCCGCAACAGGAGAGTCGCCCTCTCAGCAACTGACCTTCTGAACTGTCCGGTTGCCTTCCATTCCCTGGCTCCGTATGCGGCTTCCTTACCGGATTGAGACTTGCGTTCCTCAACGGCCAGGTCTCTCACGCTGAGGCTCACCTTCCCAAGACTCCACAACTCACGCTGCCATCTTGGCCTTACGCAGCAAGCCGTCCTTCAACCCCGGTCACTCCAGCTTTTTGTTCGCTCAGCTGGAAGCAACCGCTTCCTTCTGCCCCACCGAGTGTCGGCCAAACACCACTGCTAGGGCTCACTGTCCACTGTCTCGCTCACTTGCTCTGGCTCTCTCTCCTTCTTTTCTCTTTAATCTCCTTTTTTCCTCTTCTCTTTTTTTTTTTTTTTTTTTTTTTTTTTTTGCCCCCCTAGCCGCCTCGCGCTTCTATTTATGATGAGGACGTGGCAGCTGTGGCAATCAGCAGCCCCTGGGAACTATTACGGATGCAGACCACTTCTGACCTGTGCACTTAGGTGAGAAACGCCCACACCACGAATCCCCCTGGAACTGCTTCAGCCACTCGACCACCACGCCCCCTCGCTAAGCTGCAAGCACGGCGATTTATTTAAAACTGGCCTCTTGACGTGAGCGGTGGACCTGCTATACCACACTCCTACTTATGTGCACTGATCAGCATGTAACACGTTACCCCTCTGCAGCGCCACAATTGGACATGTGAAGTGGTCCGGAGCACACCGGTCAGTCCAACAGCAGATTGTTCTGAAGCTGATGGTGGCCGTCTGAGACGGTCCTTTGAAGTGCTTGAGTTGTCTCTTTTTAGGTATTTTTTGATTTCTTCATTCATGCATTATCAAAATGTCAGATATATTTTGTAAACCGTCAATTTAAAGGTTTTATAGCTTTTGGTTTAATGCAGAAAGTTGTGCTAGCAGTCTGGCAGATTCTGTACTTGACATGGCGCCTCACGTGAAGCGAGACGTGAACCAAAGGATTGTGTGATGTGTTCAGGCTTCCGCTTGTGGTGACAGTCTGAGAATTTACATTACATTACATCATTTACATTAAATATATATGTGGAGTCTGTCTAAATTGTACACATTTTACACAAAGATTCCATTTGCATGTATTTGCTCAGCAGACGCTTTTACCCAAAGCGATTTACTGTGCAAAAAGGAGGTCAACATAATCGAGTGACATCAGGCTACTGGGGGTCTGCTTTTGACCAAATGTGGCAAGACGGGTTATAAAAGTTGATTGGCCCAAGTCAAGATCTATAAATCTAGCATAGTGAAAAAACAAATATCAATTTAACAATAATAGCAGATGTCAACAGGAAAAAAAACATTTTTAACAATTTGGTGGGTATTCACAGATTAGAGGGTCTTCAAACGCTTCTTAAATTCATTGAGGGATTCAGAAATTCGGGAGGTGATGGGCAGCTTGGTCCACCAACTAGGAGCTACTGTGGACACTTTTTCTATGGTGTCGTTTCTCGTGACTGAAGACAGAGAGATATAATTAAAGTTAGTAAAAAATCTTTTATTCAAACACACCAGGCAAAGGTAAAATGACAGAGAAGCGCAGTCCTAGGACACCGCCCTTCATCTGCCCCCCGGCCAGGGTATCCCAAAGTTTTTATAGCGCTTTGTCTTGTGATTTCAATTACACAAGTACTGCAAAACAACAACAACAACGGTTAGTTCCTTAAAACAATATATAAAAGCTAAGCTTTTTCTTATATCTCTAACTAAGCATTTTCTTACAGTCTCCAATATTGGCCAAAAGACAAATGTCACGTACCCCCTGCGACCCTGTGACTTCTTCACCCTGTCTCATTTACTTTGAAGAAGTTAACCAAGAAAACAGTTTGAATCATATAGAAACTGATTTTGTTGAGCCCTTGCACAATATATTTTTGTCAGTTCAATAGCCTTTGTAACAGGGCTTACAAGCATTGCTGAAATGAAAGTTTTTAGTCACCAAATACACAGAGTACAATGTGCTCAGGAGAACATCTTTCTTCCACACTACAAACGAAAAGGAGCTATCGTTTGAAGTTGTATTTTCTTTTGTGTTTTGTTTTCGCAGGATGGAAAAGAGGACCTACTTGCTGGAATCTGCTCACCTGTACAGCATTGCCGACCTTGAAGAGGTATGATGCGAGCGTTGAGTGCGCTAACACAGTTGCTGCTGAAAGGAAATGTTGCATCTGCAGCCTGCTTTTAGGCCTGCCATGTTGCTGAGGGTTGTGTATGAATGCCGTATGCTGACCCGTATCTTTCCAAGTTTGCTGGTGTGACAGGAGCTGCCTCTGTGTCCTTTTATTTCCAGGTGGCAGAAGGCCAGTATGAAGTCTTTCTCCAGTCTCTTATTCAGACAGCTTCCAATCACGTGTATGGATGTGATCTCTGTTTCCAAAGAGGATTCATCTGCCAGATGTGCAACCACAGCGACATCATCTTCCCATTTGAGTTTGAAGCCACCACCCGGTAAGCTGTTAAACTTAAATGACATCTCAGTGCCAGCTAGAGGAACAAAGTGAGCAGTTTTGGAAAGTGTGGCAGTTGCACTGGCAGGTCCGCGGTTGTGCCAGCTTCTGCTCTGTTACAGCTACATGGAGCTTCTACGCCCACAAATACCACAGGGGAGTATGAACTCGACCATTCGACATCATAGAAATTGCATGCAGCAGTGACCCCTGCGATTGCTTAAACTGCATCTGAAGCCCACCCTGTGTGCTGTTCACATTGGTCAATGTGGTTTGAGAATGAGGCAGCACTGTGATCTTTATTATTGCTGGTGTTAACCTTAACAGTGACGTCTTTAGGCTTGCCGGAGACCACAGCACACAACGCAAGCATAAACAGCAGTAAAGCTCCTTATCTTCAAATACGCCTTGTGGGGAAAAAGGGCCTGTTATTAGTCGTGAAAAGGGGCTGCTTCACTGCAAAGTTAATGATAAGGTCTGGGGAGAAGAGGAATGGTGCTGCATAGGAAAGAAAAAATCAGTACAGATACAAATCAAATGATAAACGGATTTTCTTAAAGTGCAGCCTTGGCTTTAGGCCCAGAGCGTTCACATGCACACACATAATCGGGTTTAAGGTTGGTAACCCAGTGTGTCCAGTAGGGGGCGCTTGCTCCCTGGGATTGTGTTCTTTATTGAAATTCAACAACAACAACATTTATTTATATAGCACATTTTCATACAAAAAGTAGCTCAAAGTGCTTTACATAATGAAGAAAAGAAAAATAAAAGACAAAATACAAAATTAAAATAAGACAACATTAGTTAACATAGAAAAGGAGTAAGGTCCGATGGCCAGGGTGGACAGACAAAACAAAAAAAACTCCACTGAAGAAAAAATAAAATCTGTAGGGGTTCCAGGCCACGAGACCACCCAGTCCCCTCTGGGCATTCTTCCTAACATAAATGAAATAGTCCTCTTTGTAGTTAGGGTTCTCATGGAGTCACTTGATGCTGATGGTCATACAGACTTCTGGCTTTTAATCCATCCATCACTGTTGGAATGTCATGGTGCTTTGAGTAGATGGTGGTGGCGCAAGCCACCACCAAAAGGACATCGGAAAAGGAAACAGATGAGAGAGTAGGGGTTAGTACAGATTTTGAATGAATAGTTATTATAATGAATTGGATATACAGAGTATCAGGATTAAATTACAGTGAAGTTATGAGAAGGCCATGTTACAGTAATGTGTTTTCATTAGTTTTTTAAAGTGCTCCACTGTATTAGCCTGGCGAATTCCTACTGGCAGGCTATTCCAGATTTTAGGTGCCTAACAGCAGAACGCCGCCCGCCTCACCACTTCTTTTACGTTTTGCTCTTGGAATTCTAAGGAGACACTCAGTTATGGATCTGAGGTTACGATTTGGAATATAAGACGTCAGACATTCTGATATATAAGATGGGGCAAGATTATTTAAGGCTTTATAAACCATAAGAAGAATTTTAAAGTCAATTCTGAATGACACAGGTAACCAGTGTAGTGACATCAAAACTGGAGAAATGTGTTCAGATTTTCTTTTCCTGGTAAGGACTCTAGCAGCTGCATTCTGCACTAGTTGCAAACGATTTATGTCTTTTTTGGGTGGTCCTGAGAGGAGTGCGTTACAGTAATCTAGCCGACTGAAAACAAATGTGTGAACTAATTTCTCAGCATCTGTCGATGATATAAGAGGTCTAACTTTTGCTATGTTTCTTAAGCGAAAAAATGCTGTCCTAGTGATCTGATTAATATGCGATTTAAAATTTAGATTACAGTCAACGGTTACCCCTAAGCTTTTTACCTCCGTTTTGACTTTTAATCCTAATGCATCCAGTTTATATCTAATAGCCTCATTGTATCCATTATTGCCAATCACTAAGATTTTGGTTTTCTCTTTATTTAATTTGAGAAAGTTACTATTCATCCATTCTGAGATACAGGTTAGACATTGTGTTAGTGAATCAAGAGAATGGGGGTCATACTTGAACCTTATGTGTACCCCTTCAGTAACCATGGCAGAAATAGTCAAGTCAAGTTGGTGAGCATGCAGGGGTACAGAGCATTGCCGCACCAACTTCATAACGTAACAGTTCGGGATCCCAGTTGGCAACCCCCAACAACAACAACATTTATTTATATTGCACATTTTCATACAAATGAGGACGCGCAAAGTGCTTTACATAATGAAGAAAGAGGAAAAAAGACCAAATAAATTAGAAAATAGAATTATGGAACACTAGTTAACATAGAGTAAAAGTAAGGTCTGATGGCCAGGGAGGTCCAGTCCCACCCTCTAGAAATGACCATCAGTCTGCTGCAGCCAGGTGTTACATGGACAACCACTTGGATCCCCAACAATGAGGACCCTACAAGCTGGATCACCCAATGGGAATCGCGCCACATGGCTGTAGTGCCGTAACGGACGCTCCCTCACAATGCAGGTCATGTGCCTCATTCGGGACTCCGTGAGCAACACAAAGTCAGACCAGTGGTACCCAAGGATTCTCTGAAGAGACACACATGAAGGAGTCCAGTCTTCATCTCAGGTCACTGGATGGCATCCATGTCTCACAACCGTATAGCCAGAAATAGTCAGACAAGAGAAATATGGCACAAACGGAGATATAAATATGTTTAATATGCTTTAAAATGCAGCTTTCACTCCCAGAATGCAGTGTAGTGTAGTCATTTATACATACACATCCAGGCCAGAGAGAAGCCGTTGGAACAGCAGAGTCATCATCCAGTTCTTCAGTTGAATGCTGATGAATGTGCACCCCATTCGGCAGAGTGCAAGGCGGCCTTCTTCTTGCAGGTGGCTTCTAGAAGGTTCCTCTCCATTATAAATAACTGACTCATTTTGCATATTAGCTGAGCTTTTTATGAAACTTTCCAGGTATGGAGTAACTACCATCTGAGCTTTGTTAATTTTGGTCTGTGGTCTTCTAAGAAATGGCAGAGTGGTGGCTCTGAGGCTAGGGATCTGTGCTGGCAATCGGAAGGTTGCCGGTTCGAATCCTGTAAACTCCAAAAGTGACTCTACTTTGTTGGGCCCTTGAGCAAGGCCCTTAACCCGCAATTGCTCCGTTCCGGGTATGACGTTAATCCAGTCCTACATGTAGGCCCACCAACCTGCAGGGAAAACCTGGGGGTGGGTGGCAGAATTGGCACTCCAGCCACCATTAAAAACCTCCCACTGTTCCATTCCATCTGAACTAGTGGTGCTGAGGTGTCATCTGTCGTATGGCTGTACTCGGGTCCTAATCTGGGATCCTGAGTTGGTTTGTCATGTGGTGGGTGCAGCAATGCGCCATATCAGTGTGTGCTCCTAACCTCCTCCTCCTCTTCTAAGACCCACATAGCAACTTTTCTGCTATCTGCTCTAATCATTCGAGGCCTCTGCCTGATCTTGATGGGTCAGGCCTGCTTTAATCAACCAAAATCCCTGCCTGACAGAATTGTCCTTACTTTCAGCTGCATTAAGCTAATAAATCACAATTATCAAAAAGTTTTTTCATTTTCTGGTTACACCCAGTTAAAGAAGAACCCTGCTTTCTTAGTAATCCATAAATCGTCTGGAGTTCTCCTTAGGCAAAATGCTCCGAAATCATTAAAAGGTGCCAAAAAAACAAAAAGAGAGTTAAACATTATCATCAGCCATCGTGAAACCGAAAATAAGCCTGACGCCTGTGATCGTTTTCTTGCGTTTTATAAATATGTTTAGTCAAGCTGCCTCTCTGCTTATAGGTTTCTGTTACTTGATTGCACTCAGCGCACTCTTTTTCCACTTGACTTTGCGACTGAGCCCTGCGAAGGAACGGCCTACCGATACGTGTGCTTCACTCCGTACACCCAGTGCTGCTGGGATAATAACAACAACGACAATACAGGTATTTTTCCATCAGTAAGTACAGTGGAACCTCGGTTCACGAGGTTAATCTGTTCCATAAAGTGACTTGTGAACAGAAATGCTTGTATTCCGAATCAAATTTTCCCATTTCCAATGAATCTGCTCCACAGCCCAGAACTGTTGATACACATACACTGTAAAGTCTATCTATTGGCTGCTTTATCTGAGCTCTCGGCTTTGCCATGCCGTATGACACTGTGAATGCCACTTTTTTAAACTTCTCAAACCGTGATCCTCCCAATGGTTCAGTTTCAGTTTGTTCTAAAACTGGATCTACATTTCTTCATGTGCACACTATTGTGTGTTTTTGGTTGAAGGCGCTGCCCCCTTCATGAATATTGATGAGTTACCATAGAGCAGCAAAACACATATAAATATTCATGATGTTATTTTATCCACTAGATGGCAGCAGAATACTGTCCAAGTGCTGTGCAGGACTCACACTGCACATGTGAACAATACCACTGTCCCTGTGAGGTACTCGGGCTTAACCGGATTTGCATAGAATTACAAGCCTGGGAGACGCTCATTGGGGTTAAGGGTGCAGTCACCACAGAATGCCGAAGCCACAGCACAAATGCCTCTTTGAGACACAGCACGTGTTCCACAGAAGAGCACTTTTATAAGAGTGGGTTCATTTTACCATCGTTAACATTAAAAACACGCAGCACAGGTGGTCAGGAAATGCACATCCTTTTGTGGTGTAAATAAAAATAGCTTGATTTCGTTTTCAGTTTCACGTGTTAATATGTTGCTTCTTCCCTTTTGTACATTTTCTGATATTTTCTAAAGCACTGATGAGACGTCGGTCAAGTGAATATACAAGAGTTAAGTCAAAAAGTCAAGGCGAGTTGACAATTACACAGTCACCACAACGGATAGAAGCTGACACAATGCGACACGTTCACAATGGCTGATGGGGAGTTCGAACGCATGCTGTCAGACTAATTGAAGCCAAGGTCAAATGAACATGGATGCCGTAGTGAAATGTCTTTGGACAGAAGGAGTGGGAGAGAGACGTTCGGAGCTGGTGCTGATATAGCACATTGCTGCACCCACCACATGACATACCAAGTTAGGACCCCAGATTAGGACCCGAGTGCAGCCATGCAATGGGTGACGCCTCAGCACCAGTTCAGATGGATTGGAACAGTGGGAGGTTGTTATGGTTGCCGGAGTGCCAATTCTGCCACCAACCCCCAGGTTTTTCCCAACAGGTTGGAGGACCTTCATGTAGGGCTGGATGTAGATTAGCATCATACCTAGGATGGAGCAATCTCAGGGTAAGGGCCCAATGAATTAGTCACTTTTGGCGTTTACGGGATTTGAACCAGCAGCTTTACAATTACCAGTGCAGATCCCTAGCTTCAGAACCACCACTCCACCCAGAGGGAGTGAAACCTGCTGAAATTCTCTCAAGGAGAGTGAGAACTGCAAGACTCGAACACAAAGGTTTCAAGCGGGAAGAACAAGTGTCACTGACGGAAGCTCGATCTGGTTGACCATCAACATGGGGCATACAAACCCACATCAATTTTCTAGATAGATAGATAGATACTTTATTAATCCCAAGGGGAAATTCAAATACTCCAGCAGCAGCATATTGATAAAAAACAATATTAAATTAAAGAGTGATAACAATGCAGATATAACAGACAATAACTTTGTATAATGTTAACGTTTACACCCCCGGGTGGAATTGAAGAGTCGCATAGTGTGGTGGAGGAACGATCTCCTCAGTCTGTCAGTGGAGCAGGACGGTGACAGCAGTCTGTCACTGAAGCTGCTCCTCTGTCTGGAGATGATCCTGTTCAGTGGATTCTCCATGATTGACAGGAGTCTGCTCAGTGCCCATCGCTCTGCCACAGATGTCAAACTGTCCAGCTCCGTGCCTACAATAGAGCCTGCCTTCCTCACCAGTTTGTCCAGGTGTGAGGCGTCCCTCTTCTTTATGCTGCCTCCCCAGCACACCACCGTGTAGAAGAGGGCGCTCACCACAACCGTCTGATAGAACATCTGCAGCATCTTATTGCAGATGTTGAAAGACACCAGCCTTCTATTGAAGTATAGTTGGCTCTGTCCTTTCTTGCACAGAGCATCAGTATTGGCAGTCCAGTCCAATTTATCATCCAGCTGCACTCCCAGGTATTTATAGGTCTGCACCATCTGCACACAGTCACCTCCGACGACCACGGGGTCCATGAGGGGCCTAGTCCTCCTGAAATCATCCACCAGCTCTTTGTTTTTGCTGGTGTTCAGGTGTAGGTGGTTTGAGTCGCACCATTTAACAAAGTCCTTGATTAGGTTCCTATACTCCTTCTCCTGCCCACTCCTGATGCAGCCCACGATAGCAGTGTCGTCAGCGAACTTTTGCACGTGGCAGGACTCCGAGTTGTATTGGAAGTCTGATGTATATAGGCTGAACAGGACCGGAGAAAGTCCAGTCCCCTGCAGCACTCCTGTGCTGCTGACCACAATGTCAGACCTGCAGTTCCCGAGATGCACATACTGAGGTCTGTCTGTAAGATAGTCCATGATCCATGCCACTAGGTATGAATCTACTCCCATCTCTGTCAGCTTGTCCCTAAGGAGCAGAGGTTGGATGGTGTTGAAGGTGCTAGAGAAGTCCAGAAACATATTTCTTACTGCACCACTGCCTCTGTCCAAGTGGTGTAGCATCTAGATGATGGCATCCTCTGCTCCCACCTTCTCCTGGAATGCTTTCTGAATGAATTCTGAACACCTTCATCAGAGGAGAAAGACAGATTCCGTTGCCCACTGTTGTTTAAATATCAGCTGTGGATCTGCACCTGCCGTAGTGCATGAGGACTTTGGGTTCCCTTAAGTTAGAGCAGGATGGGCACCCAGACAGCGTACTGATCTGCACAAGCCAACATCCTTTGGTGAATTTCAGCAGGCTTCACAACCTCTCCCCAAAGACATCTCACTACGGAGTGTTGCTCAACAATGGTGCCTCCCGTAGGTTCATTTGAGCTTGGCTTCAACTAGACTAACCACAGAGTGCTGCGATGTGTGTCTGAACTACCCATAAGCCACCGCGAATGTGTTGCATTGCGTCAGCTTCTGTTTGTTGCGTTTACCACATCATTTTCAAATTGCCCTTTTGATTTACCGTTGCATTTAGTGCATCCAATGACCACAGCTCAGATCACAGGCTCGGGTTTGAAGGACTAAACACAGCAGGTACCCTCTGAACATATCTGCATGTGTTAAGGTGAAGAATTGCAATATGGGGGGTGAACTGAACGGTGTTAATAATTGTACAAAGTGAAGCCACGGAGTCTCGTAACAGCTGTAGCTTCGGTAAAGCTCAGTGACGTTCAGTTGAGAGCATTGGCACACTTGGCTCAGTGACACAAACCATAACTCCGCCTTCAGCACAAATCGATATACAGGCCTTATGGGTGTAAAAGAAGTAGTTTCAACACACAAAGAAAAGGTTTAGGGCAGCCACCCGTATATTGTCCATGGTATTGAAAACGAAAGAGATGTGGCTGGTTTGAGTTTCAAGACTGAACTGATCAGGTTTTGGGATGCGGAGTCTTTATAGGCCGGAACCGGAAGTGATGGCATATTGGCCACCAGAACTGGAAGTGATGTCTTTCTGGGTGCCGGAACCGGGAGTGACGTTAAATCAGGCAGGTTTACCCATATTTGGTCTGCAGAGATAACAGAAATAGGTTTAGAGCACTCCGCCACCCCCTGGCCTGGCAGGTAATTACCTCCACTTGGTCTGTTCAGCTCCCTCCTAATCGCACGTGTGTGACGGGTTTGGCCTGCACATTGACGGAACTGAATCATGAAATGTTGCACCTGTAGGCAGAGGGAAGATTCATTAAATGTGAAATGTTTCGTCTCATAGATGGCTGACAGCCATAAAAGACCCGAGATGAGGCCAAGGGGGGCTGAATGGGCAGAAAAAACATTCTTCAGACGTCGACTCCATTGTTCTGACATTGCTTGTTTTAAATGAAGCAAGTAACTCCTCTTGTTGTTTGTGACTTGACTTCGGCGCCCCCCACTACCCGTGTGTTCACGCAGCTTCACCACCCGCCAGCTTTGCTGTGTCCTTTCCCTACAGCTGTGGTGACTTCATGATCTGCTTGGAAGTTGTGTTGTGTGCTCACAAGAGGCAAGAAGAGGAAAGCGCAGGAAGTCGCCCAGTCCTGCCCAACCAGAAAAGGAAAGGAAAATGAAAACGCAAGGATACACATGGATGAGAGAACATCGGCCTCCTCCACAATACGCTGGCCTTACTCGAAGCAGAGCTTCCTCTCGTCTGTTTTGTGGATTCAGAAAGTCTGCAGAACCGCTAACCCCCCCCCCCCCCCCCCCCCCTCACCTTCTGCCCACTTTATTTTGTCGTCATTTTCATTTTGAAATTGATAAGTTTGCCATTTTTGCCCATTAGTCTACACTCGATAATCCAATCGGGACATGTGACCAGAAAGGTTTGCAGATTAATTAAAAATCAAAAAGTTAAATCTGTCATTCCTAGACATGTTCAGACCCTTCATGTATGTTTTCAGTATGGCAGTAATTTAAGCTTTGAGTCTTTTTTGAGTTGGGTCTCTACACGCTTGGCACCCCTGGATTTGGGCTGTTAATCCCAGTGTGCAGCCCCAAGACTGGTCCTCTTTGAGCGTGAGGATTCGTATTTAATTGACTTCATGCTAGTTTGTGGTGTTTGTTCTGTCCGTGTCTTTTGTTATTTGATGCCTCATAGCTCAGGTCATGTTATGACCTCTCTTGACTTCAGGATCACATGAAAGACCATCTCTCTCCATAAAATCTGACATTGTGGTCAGGAGCGCCGCAGGGGACTGGACTTTCTCCGGTCCTGTTCAGCCTATATACATCAGACTTCCAATACAACTCAGAGTCCTGCCACGTGCAGAAGTTCGCTGACGACACTGCTATGGTGGGCTGCATCAGGAGTGGGCAGGAGGAGGAGTATATGAACCTCATCAAGGACTTTGTTAAATGGTGCGACTCAAACCACCTACACCTGAACACCAGCAAAACCAAGGAGCTGGTGGTGGATTTTAGGAGGTCCAGACCCCTCATGGACCCCGTGATCATCAAAGGTGACTGTGTGTAGAGGGTGCAGACCTATAAATACCTGGGAGTGCAGCTGAATGATAAGTTGGACTGGACTACCAATACTGATGCTCTGTGCAATAGAGGACAGAGCCGACTATACTTCAATAGAAGGCTGGCGTCCTTCAACATCTGCAATAAGAAGCTGCAGATGTTCTATCAGACGGTTGTGGTGAGCTCCCTCTTCTACGCGGTGGTGTGCTGGGGAGGCAGCATAAAGAAGATGGACACCTCACACCTGGACAAACTGGTGAGGAAGGCAGGCTCTATTGTAGGCATGAAGCTGGACAGTTTGACATCTGTGATGGAGCGACGGGCGCTGAGCAGACTCCTGTCAATCATGGAGAATCCACTGCATCCACTGAACAGGATCATCTCCAGACAGAAGAGCAGCTTCAGCGACAGACTGCTGTCACCGTCCTGCTCCACTGACAGACTGAGGAGATCGTTCCTCCACCACACTATGAGACTCTTCAAATTCCACCGGGGGGATAAACGTTAACATTATACAAAGTTATTGTCTGTTATATCTGCATTGTTATCACTCTTTAATTTAATATTGTTTTTTATCAATATGCTGCTGCTGGAGTATTTGAATTTCCCCTTGGGATTAATAAAGTATCTATCTATCTATCTAGAAAATCGATGTGGGTTTGTATGCCCTATGTTGATGGTCAACCAGATTGAGTTTCCGTCAGTGACACTTGTTCTTCCCACTTGAAACCTTTGTGTTCGAGTCTTGCAGTTCTCACTCTCCTTGAGAGAATTTCAGCAGGTTTCACTCCTTCTGGGTGGAGTGGTGGTTCTGAGGCTAGGGATCTGCGGGGGGAAAATGTTCACATTATAAAAAGTTATTGTCTGTCTGTTATACCTGCATTGTTATCACTCTTTAATATTGTTCTTTATCAGTATGCTGCTGCTGGAGTAATGGAATTTCCCCTTGGGATTAATAATCTTTCTTTCTTTCTTTCTTTCTTTCTTTCTTTCTTTCTTTCTTTCTCTTTCTCTCTCTCTTTCTTTCTTTCTTTCTTTCTTTCTTTCTTTCTTTCTTTCTTTCTTTCTTTCTTTCTTTCTCTTTCTCTCTCTCTTTCTTTCTTTCTTTCTTTGAGCAGATGGGAGTGGAGGGAGGCTGCTGGAGGGTCCGATGAGTAGTGCCATTCATTTCAAGGAATTAGTTGGGTGAGGTGCGGGGCACTGACTGAGGTGGCAGACAGGAATGTGGCGCCTACACAAGGGGGAATTCAGCATTGGAGTCCTGAATTGGCGGACAATGCGAGGATTTGATTGGTTTTTTAAACACACCCGTTTATTTATTATCAGGTGACCCCTCAAGACCCTGGTTTTGAAAGCACAATTTGATGCACTTGTTTATTGAATGTCCGATCGGAACGGACTTTGGGACACTTTAGTTTGCGGTGTCCACTTTACTGTTGAACAAAATTTCTTGCCCGTCTCCTCACTCGCTGCAGGTCCATCTCGGTGGTGACTACAGACGTCCTGGGGCGTCACAAGCACAGAAATTGCCATCTGTATTTGGGAAGGGTACTAACGGGCCTGTCTCCTTTCTTTCTTTTTTTGTTGTTGTTCAGGTGTAAGGACTGCAAGGCCGTTTTCCACTCCTCTTGCAAAACGCCATCCACCCCGTGTCCCCGCTGCCTGCGGCGGCTGAGGTACCTGGAGCGGGAGCTACAAGACTAGAGGGCAGGGGGACCGGACCACCTTTTATCAAACATGAGGACCGCTTCAAGCCTTGTGTCGCAGCAAACTGGACTGTCACAGATATCAGGAAGCCAAACTCCTCACACGTGGGGTTGGCACTGAGAGGCCCAGCTGTGCTGTGCGATTCATCTGGACGGCCATTTTTTATTTTTTTTGCTCTGGACTGGAGAGCTGACGTGACTGTGTTGGATTTCTGAGTAGCACTTTGCATTGAGACTGACTGACTCATGTTGGGGCGGAGGACGGACTGAGACGCCATCTCTGCTCTTCTTTGCCCCCTCTACCCCCTATTACTGTTTGATAATCGTTACGCACCACAGCTCCGCAAATTCTGTCTCCCCCTCAGCCATTCCCCCAAGTCAAGTCACATTTGAATCGTCATTCAAGCAGGAAATCCAAAATGCAGCGGGCAGGCGGTCACAACTTTCATGCAGAGCTACAATATCCGGAGTTTTGTTTCTCTTTTGTTTATTCCCACATTTCTATTTATACCAGTTGTAGACCATCGGGAGTAAATCAGAGCGTCGGAACTCGAACTGTGGCTGCAGGAGCCTGATGAGCAGCTTGTTCTGCACATTTTGGTCTTGCGCGTCAGTTTACGGAGCGTTGCTCTGCTCTGGGGTCTGCCACCATTTCACTTCGCTGTGTCTGTGTAGCAGTCGCCTTCATCTCACACATTAAGAACCTTCTTGAAATTTCCTCACACCATGAAGTTTCTCCATAAGGTGCCAAACACAAACTTGGGAACCTTTCTTTGCTTCCCGAGCAGAGACTGTTGGACGACTTGAGCTTCTTTGTTTTTTTTGCCACGATTCATTAAATCATTTAACCCGACCTCTCATGCCAAGATCACATTTGGTGCTAAATGAAGAGAAAACTTTTGCCTTTCGCCACCTTAGGAGAGATGAAGTCTTCCATTCCGGCATGCGGCTGTTCGTCAGTCCACTTTCTGCATTCCCGGCCGGAAACGGCAAAATGAAGACGTTTACTCGAACTGATTTTAATGTTCAAATTTTTTTTTTGTTTTTTAAATTATCTTTATGTACATGAAGATCACAACACGTGGCCTCGCTGTACCATACAAATAGTTTCTCTCGCACACTCAGGAGCACTCGGGCGTGAAGACGTCAGAAAAATATTTATTTAGACTTTTGTGGGAGCCATTTACGGTGCCTTGACTTGTTTATATGGACATATATATATTTTTTTTTATTAATAGTGAAATGCATTTCCTGATAATATAAATGTTTAGCATGTAAATCTCTTATCTGATGTGCCAAAAAGAGTACCGGAGCTGTACGTGCGCAGATTTACCTTTAACGATGAAAACGTCGAAAGGCTGTTGGCCTACTGGACTTGAAATTCTCCTGCATGTGTGAGTGTGTGTGAGTGTGTCAGGATCCAGGTGGGCCACTCCAGGCCCTTCGGTGGTCACTGAGCCAAATTTATAGTCGTCGTCTCGTTGTTTGTAATTGTCCACCTCATTTCCAGCGGCTTCAGACTTAGGGGGGTCTCGACTTGCTTGTGAAGGGTCACTGCACTGTCCTGTTGGAGTTCTTTTCTGCTGCACTTGTTTGTCTCCGACCGTTCAGTACGCATGTTGTGAGAAGATCGGTGTGACGTCTAATCGGTGCACGGCTGTCCCTGTGTCTGTTGTGTTCGAGTGTGTGTTTGTGTGTGTGTGTCTGTTTTTTTTTTTTTTTTTTTAAAGAGTTTTACATTTATGGTCTACACAAATAAACTTTCTATTGTCTTCTACAGCTGTGTGTCAAGTCACATGTCCTTCTCCTTTTCACGTCTCATAGGCTGGCAGTGAAGTTTGATGAACGTCACACAGAGGATCGGAATAGCAAGTAGAGCAAATACGTCAGTGCAAAGGCCGAACTGAAAATGACCGCCGCATGCGTGCCATCATCCCCTGTGTTGCTTTATGTACGGTGGTCGGCTCGGAGGAGGTCTTCCCAAGGCGTGAGCTCACTGGAGGAGCTCCATTAGTCAGGTCTTGCAGGTTCACCGCAGCACAGATCTTCAGACTGAGATGCTTCGTGGTGGGAATCCAACGGCAGTGCGTCTTGGACTCTGACGAAAGTCGACGGAAGTCATTAAATTGAAATGAGGTGCGGTAGAAAAATAATGGGAGTGACATGGAGAGGAACAAAGCGAGGAAAGTGTCAGTGATTGGACGGCACATTCACTACACACAATGCGAGTAATTCTAGTTTCTTAAAAATTCATAAATTGATCTTCTGGAGTTCTCATTTAGCAGGACACTCCAACGTCCAAAACAAACGTCATCATCAGACACGGAGACTCTGAACACAAGCCTGAAGCCTGTCATCGACTTCTTTTATGAATACTTTTAACCAAACTGGTGT
The DNA here is from genome assembly GCF_900747795.2 of Erpetoichthys calabaricus. Taxonomy (NCBI): domain Eukaryota; kingdom Metazoa; phylum Chordata; class Cladistia; order Polypteriformes; family Polypteridae; genus Erpetoichthys; species Erpetoichthys calabaricus. Next base: position 108,427,909 of record NC_041407.2, read on the forward strand.
TTTATGAATACGTTTGTCGCCGGATTGAGCGCAGCGCCCTCTTTTCTGCTTTGCTGTGCTTCTTGCCTTACGCCCAGGGCTGCTCGGATTATAATAACGCAGCCAGTGTTACTGTGATAAAATGAGAATTGCTTTTGGGTATCAATCGAACCACGTGACGCACGTTAACTTTTAACGCGTTACCCCCGCCACTACTCCCGCGATTGTTATGCTGAGTTTAACTTCTGTACGTTCAGCTCGTCAATGTAATTTTAAAGATTTCTGAAATATTGAGACAGATTACTTCAACCAGGGGAAGGAGTAATGCGATCGCCCGAACGTTTGTCTTCTACCTCAGCTACCTGTGGCTGCTGAAAGAGTTTGCAAAACAAACACACAAAATACCAAACTGTAACCCGGGTTAAGGGTTTACATGGCCAAGAAACCACGTTACTTGTGGAGGAATCTGCAGTACATCTTAATAAGGGTGTGAAAAAACGGGTCGTTGAAGTGCAAGCAAACGCACGGACTGATAAAATTCAAACAGTATTGTTTGGAAGAGCTGAAGAAACAAGGAAAAGAGGAAGACCGATAAGTAAATGCTCTGCTGATGGGCATTGGAGTCCATTTCTGGATTTCTTCAGTGCAGTTTGCTTGCCTCGAGAGTTAAACATCCAGGGCAAGACGGAAGGCTCCCACCATTGACCCCAAAGAATTAATGTGGTCTAATGCTATCTGCCCACCCTAGTCATATGACCCAATAGGTGGGTTGGGCCTACCTGTTAACGTTCATTGCACCACCTATAGTAGTGGTGGCACTGAGATTGTTCAGGTAAAGTTAGCATCACATTCCATGATTTCTTGGCACAAGGGGAAGTGAAACTTGTTGACTGCTGGTGCTGATCCTGTTACCTGAGGATGGGAGGAGATGGCAAACCAGAGAACTTCATGATGACTTTTCAGCACAGATTCACGTTTCTCCCGTTTTTGTGGCAGGCTGCCTGGCTGCGGCGTTGCTGGTTTTCCAGGTATGGTGAGTTTAGCCGCCATCTTGGCTTTATCTTTTATTCTGTTGTGGTATGACTTCTGACATACCAAATCAATTTGAGTTTGTTGGGCCAAGTTGCTGACTGGTCAAACTGGGGATGTTAGACTTACATGACCATCGGTCACAGGAGTGCTGCCCAAATATAAATAGAAGTGTTCAACTGAAAATCACTAAATAAATCGTGTAGGGTGGCAGGGTCCTTTAGGAGGATAGAAATTTCGAGGTAGGTTCATTCTACTTGTTAATCAAGGGGGGGGGGGGGGGGGGGGGGGGGGGGGGTGGGGCTGATATTCACATGCAAGGAAGAAAATCCTCGGTACACATAGAATGCTGCTGTCCCATGTCCAGAGAACTGTGAAATACACTAATGTGCCACTTTGTGCTACCATGAAAAACAAGGTCTGGTCAGGTCAGATTGGGGGGCATGCACTGGTAGAGCACATTGCCGCACCCACCACATGATGAAACATCTCGGGATCCCAGTTAGCAACCCCCCAGGCAGACACACAGTCCAGTCCCACTCATCTCTCTGCTACAGCCAGGTGTTAGGTGGGCGTCTCCTTGCCCTGCCCCAGCCACTTGGGTCCTCAACAATGAGCCAGATCGCCCTACGGCCGTAGTGCCGTAATGGACGCTTCCTCACAATGCAGATCATGTGCCTCAATTGGGACTCCATGAGCAACACAAAGTCAAACCAGTGGGACCCAAGGACCCTCTGAAGAGAGACACATGAAGGAGTCCAGTCTTCATCTCGGGTCACTGGATATCGTCCATGTCTCTCAAACAGGGAGCACCAGGACTCTAAAGACTTGAACCTTTGTCTTTTTGCAGAGATATCAGGAGATATCGCCACACACCCCTTTCCAGTGACCTCAATGACCGCCCCCCGATGCTCTCCCAATCCGTCTTCATAGGAAGACATGAATTTCACTGCTGAGGTAAGTAAACCTCAATGACGAGGTCAACACTCTCACCGCAGACGGACACACTGCTGATGGTCGAGCCCAAGAGGTCATTAAAGACCTGGATGTTGGTTTTTATCAGGACCCTCTCAAGCCCAGACCCTCAGACCCCTCACTCAGTCTATCGAGAGCCCCAATCAGAGCCTCCATTGAAGATCACAGCATCGTCGGCAAAGTCAAGATCCGTGAATCTCTCTTCACCAACAGATGCCCCCCAGCCGCTGGACCCCACAACACTGCTGAACACCCAGTCCATGCCAGCACTGAAAGAACAGGAGCAGAACAGACCGCTGAAGGACCCCCAGAATCAACTGGGAAAAACGTCAAGGTTCTGCCTCCACCATGCACAGCACTCGTAGTACCAGTGCCCTGGCCTGCCATGATATCCAGTAACTTTAGGGGGGGGTCCTGCAAAGTCTCAGGATGTTCCACAGGGCGTCTCAATCAACTGAGAAACAAGAATGTATCAAAAGCACAACTCCACTGTAATTAATAGCACAAATCCTTGTGGTCTCCACACGTTGTTCTCACCATCACTCTGACGAGGTTCATCGTTTACATTTCCCAGAATTCTTCAGGCTCTTTGAGGTCCTTTTTTTTTTTCCCCACAAACTGTACTCTGGCCCCCCTGTTTTGGTGGTCTGCACCTTGCAGTGTGGCCTCCTTGTTTGTGTTGATGACGTCTTGTGCTGTTGGTCATCTCTGAAACATCCACATCGGCCCCCTGAATACTGGGTATGATCTGTTCGGGTGCTTTTTCTTGACCGTAATGAGGATTCTTCTGTCGTCAGCAGTGGGGGGTCTTCCTTGGCCTAGCAGTCCCTTTCTGGTTACTGAGCCCACCAGTGTGTTCTTTCTTCTCCATGATGTTCTAGACCGTTTATTTCAGCCATCCTGAGGTTTTTTCTGACGTCTCTGATGGTTTTGTTCTCGGTGGTGGCACTGCTCTTACCCTGATGTTGAACACTGGCAACTACCGACCCCTAGAGAGTAGAAACGGGCCCAGATATCACATGAAGCCATGAAACCCATCCAAAGAATCACAAACACCTGTGACCCCAAACATGATGGACCCCTGAAATGTGTGTTGGGACCACATAGAAGTGTCATGTGACCCAAACGTCTGCACTTGAGTCTCGATATCTGAGTTGTCGGATTTGACATTTTAATCTGTGGAGCAGCAGGAGAAATCGAAGAACAAAGAGGGTCTCAGTCCCAGCCATTATGGCGGGCGTCGTATGGCACCACAGACTCAGTTCTGCACGAGAATCTCAAGTGCTGGTTTTGTGTTCCGGTGACTCTGCTGTCCACATTGGCTCAAGTCGCGCCCAGCCAGCCAGGCGGTTTACTTCTCTCCGGTTTGGGCCGACGGTGACCTCTGTGGCCTGCGCGGCGACTTCCTGCTTCTTCTTATCTCGAGTTCTCCTGCAAAAGAGGAAACCAGCGGGCTTTTTATTTATTTATTTTCTTGGCCTTTTCTTTTGTCCTCCATTGATTTCTGCTGCATGGCAGGCAAGACGAGCCCCCCGTTCACATCCACCCACAGTCCAGCCAGGCAGCGCTCACGTTACGTGACGTGGAGATGTGACAGGGAGGCGCTGGTTTGGTTTTGGAGTCGGGCCCTGACTTTTGTGTGTGCACTTCCTGCTTTGCCCAGTGTGGCTGCAGGGTGTGCTGAGCAGCCAAATGGAGAGGCACGTGGCCCCCATGTCCGTCCCCCCCCCCCCCCCCACTTATGTGATGTAATGTGACGACTTGTCTAATTGACGCATGGCCATCCTAAAGGGTGGCACGGTGCCCAGTGTCGGGCTACACAGCAGGCCTAAACCCTCTGAGCGGCTTCTCTTGATTTGTGCATGAAGCTCCTTGGCAGACATTTTACTTTGCACACCCGAGGGCTCAGCTCATCAAAATAAAAAATAAGTCGACTCACAAGAGGAAATCCATCGGCATGCTGTGCTTGGTGCAGGCTTCCTGCAGCTGGGCGAGTAGAGGGGTGTGTGTGTGTGTGTGTGTGTGTGTGTGTGTGTGTCCTTCCTGCTAGAGAGCTACTGACTGACAAGGCGCATGTGGTTTATATAAAAAATAAAGAGAGAGTTAGCTATGGACCGGGCACGGGCACCACCCGCTCGCTCGCTCATCTACACCCACACAGTTTAAACCAGGCTGGTGTCTCTAAGGCGAAGTCCGGGCCTGGAGGGCCGCAGTGGCTGCTGGTTTTCATTCTCACCATTTTCTTAATTAGTGACCAGTTGTTGCTACTAATTAACTTCACTTAATTGATTTGCTATTTAAGGCTCTGTGACTCTGGGCTTAACAGTGTCGGTGGTCCTGGGGGGGGCCGCAGTGGCTGCTGGTTTTCATTCTAACCCTCTTCCTAATCAGTGACATGATGGCCCACTGGGACTCTGACGGCCAAGTCAGGACTTTTCTTGCTTTACAGACATTGCAGTGCGCGTGTGTATTTATTTATTTAGCTGTCTGTTAAAAGCCACCTTTCCCACTGGGTGACAAACAGAGTCCCATCTATCAGTACGTCAGTCTTCTCCGTGTGCGCCACATTGTTGGAATTTCTCGGTGGCTTTAACTCCTTTCTGACTCCTTCCTAATCTTTTCGTCGACTTGCTGTTTTCGCGTCGGTGCCGAGCGGTTTGGTGAATCTCAGCAGGTGCCGCTCCGTCTGTCCGTCCAAAGAAATCTCCCTGGTGGGCATCGTGGAGCGGACCACCCGCGGGGGGTGGTCTTCAGTGAGACTGCTGCGCTGCGCGTCTTCAGTTCACCTGTCAGCCATTGCATATGCGGCGCGTGTCGGCTTCTCTCCATTGTGGTTTCCGCTTCTGCGTTTACTTTTTGTTTTGTCCCCCATTTATTTTTTTTGGGGGGGTTTGGACTGACGCTGAACGGCCTGAGCTCGTTGAGGTTTTTCTTGACATGCGCAGTGATTTCTTTTAGATCTGCCGCTACTGATTTTATTTTTTTTTTGTAATCCTAATCCCACCCCTGCCCTCCTCTCAAATTATCCTCTGCCGTGAATCCCCCCCCCCCCCCCCCATTCACATACTTGGCAGATTTCGTGTCTTTTTGCGTTTCTTTCTATTTGAATGTGAATGGACGGAGTGAGTGAAGGGCCCGATGGGGTCATCGCTGAGCCCCGTTAGCGGGTGGCCTTCCATTTTTAGGATTCGCCCCAACACTCCTGTTGCCGTTCCTCTTTCTGGCCTTCTGTATTTTTTTTGCAAGATGGGACTCCTTGGAAATGAATTAACCTCACTGGTGTCGCTGGTAATAATACTATGAGACCCCCCACCATACTGTTGAGACAAGGGGGCAATTTAGGATTTTTACAGGAAGACAAAGGCAGCTGGCCGTATCCATACGGGGGGGGGACTTCCTGTCAAGGCGCCACTTCCACCTTCCGCATGCTAAGGAGGCCCAGAAGTGTTGTGCGCAGGGTCTGAGGTGCCCCCCCAACCCACAGCATGTCGAATACTCACAAATGAACGAGGGGCCTGCGGCTGACAACCAGCTGAGCGTCCCCTGTGTTTCTCCACACGCGCCGAACGTCTCAGCCTCTCAGCTTGTGCTCCTCAGGGCCCCCTGAAGCCGCGGATTGCATGTTGGGATTTGCCCTGCCGAGAAGGTATGCAGCTAAAAGGGGTGTGGGACGCCGAATTTGGAGCAAGAATTCAGCGAGGGTCTGAGGTCTGGGACAACAGCAAGAAAAGAGAATAAGAAGAAAAGAGAAGTGACATTGTGTGGTCAAGTCTGACAGAGAATGGCGCCACGTGCCTCTCTAACCAACGTTTTACTTTCAGCACCCTGCATATGTGGCATCAGCACCCACCCACGCGCCCACACACTCACGAGCCCCCGGCGGGCGGCCGATTCTCCGCAGTATTGACATGAAATGTTTCTTTAAAATCCCTCAGCGCAGTTTGAAGGAGCTCAAGTTTGGTGTTAGGCCATCGCAGTCAGCGCCACGGTTAGTGTTTGACCTAAATCTGCGTATTTGGGGTACCTTGAGGAATTAAAGTCGGAACAACCGCCAGAATTAATCCTGGATTTGGGAAGCCTGAGGCTAATCAGTCAGCTTTGGGTTCAAAGCAGGAGAGACCTCTGGATGGGACGTCCACTCGCACATACAGAGGCAGACTGGCATCAGCAATTAATCAAACGTCTAAGTTGTGGACCCCCATCTCTTTATGGTGGGGATTGAACCCCCCAAACTCCGGAGCAGCAGTGCTAACCACTACACTTGCTTACAGTTGTGACTGTGTTGAGTATTAATGGGTTTGGGGTTTAGGGCTCATTGGTGCCCCCTACTTGTTACAATTGGCACAGTTGGCAGGATTTCTGGCTGTCTGCTTTGCAGGGACAAAATTATTTTTTTAAATTGTAACCAATAGGGGGCACCACCGAGCCCCAAATTCAATAATACCCAATAAATACCATAAAGTATATAGAAATGCAACCAGTAGCCATACAGACAAGGACACTTCCAGTGGAGTGTTGCCCGCTGCTTTACCTAGAGGAGTCAGAGTCGGAGGGGGCAGTGGGCAACATTCAACTGGGTCTGTAACGGCTTCTGGTGACCCAGCGTGACTTCTGGATTGTTTGGGAACCAAGGTGGTCCTCCCCTGACGGCACCCCCTTGTGGCACCCTGGGACCCCGACAGGGCTACACTTCCAGACTCCAGTTCCCATGAACCTCTGCAGGGTGTCTGACCTGTGATGCCTCCAGCAGACCACTTCTACCTAATGTATGGGGGCTGGAAGTGCTCCTGGTCCCCATCTGCTGGCACCATCCATTTTGTCCAGTTGGGATGCCCATGTGTCCTCTGTGGCACTCACACACAGATAGTACCTGGGTTTGATGGAAGAACATAGTGCTGCTGCTTCCAGGACACTCCATTCAATTCCAAAGCTCACCCACAATGTCAATATGGAGTCTTAAAATCAACCAAACTGGTGCATCTGCAAGAAAAGCCACAAGCATAAGTATGTGACAATTATTGGAAAAACCGTCTTTAAAGATGGCTTAGTACGTAAATACACACCTTCTCAATTGCACTGATTCTAAACTGGAGTGACAGGCAGTCAGACCCTATACCAGCAGCGTGAAATCCACCTTAATAAAAGGTGTCTGTGTGTCTGGCTGGTTGCTGTGTATTGCAACTTTCATTCCAACAGATGGCGCATCACAAACATTTGTAGTAATAAAATGTATTGCAGCTTTTATTACAAGTCATGCTGGGTCCAGCATAAAAGCTGCCTTACCTCGAGGACTCAGAATCGGGTGGCAACACTCAACTGGAAGTGGAAGTAGAGACGGACCTGCCAAATTTTCTTAATTGTAAGCAGTAGGGGGCGCCACCGAGCCTGAAACTCAATAATACTCAACACAGAATTTTCAATCCACCGATCACCAAACTCCACAAAGTACAATGAAGCACAACCGATAACCATATAAACAATGTCTCTTTACTTCTCCTTCTGCCACCAGTTCAGTGTTGCCCACTGCCTTACCTCAAGGAGTCGGGGGAGGGGGGGGGGGCAGTGGGCAACACTCATCTGGGTCTGGAAAGGCTTCTGGTGAGCTAGCGTGACTTCTGGGTTGTTTGGGAACCAAGGTAGTCCTCCCTTGACAGCACCCCCTTGTGGCATTCAGGGACCATGACGGGGTTACACTTCCAGACTCCAGTTCCCATAAACCTCTGCAGGGTATCCAAACTGGGATGCTTCCAGGAGACCACTTCTACCTAATGTATGGCGGCTGGAAGTGCTCCTGGCCCCCAGCTGCTCTCCCCTGGCACCGTCCATTTTGTCCAGTTGGGATGCCCGTGTGTCACACACAGAGAGTTCACGATGCACACACCTGAGTTTGATGGAAGAACGTTAGCTGGAGTGCTGCTGCTTCCTTTCTCATCATTAACTGACGGTTGGTTAGGAAAACGGGCGACAACTAAAACCCAAGTGCAGCCATTTAAACTGAAACAGTCAATGAAGGGTCTGGAATTGTAACGAGTGAACTAAAACTAGAAGTAAATAAACGGGTTCTAACGAAGAAGCTGGGTAAAGTGAAGATCTGCGGACCCCCAGGACGTAACAAGGCAGTCCGACTTGGGGCCGGGGGGATCCTCTTGTCTGCTCCGATTGTAGAGCAGCTGCCTCGTTTTAACAGAACGGTGACATTACAGACAGAATGGAGTCTTCTTCATCACGGCCACAGCAGAGCGCCTTCCGAAAACGCGGTCTGTAAATGTGCAGTGACTGCAGAAATTCAAAATTGCTTCCTTCACTTTGAAATGGAAAGAAATGTCGTGCCTGCGGTCTTTAGACACCTCTGGAAAAGAAAAGCCTTTTCCCATTTGGTATCATCCTGTTTCTCCTGAACTTAAAATAACTTCCTCTGAGACGAAATGACTTCATAATTTATAACAATGGCTCACGGATCTCTTTGACGTTTGTCCAAAGAACAAAAGGGGCCATTGCTGCGAACCGACGAGTGTGTCAAGGACAAGGTGGGGCAGCGAGCGCCGAGAATCGAGATTGAGTCCTTTGCTGTGTGATTTACTTTGTGAAACACAAAGACTAACATTTGAAATTTATTTTACTGTCAGATGAAGTGTGAGTGCAAAACGCTTTGTTTGGTGTTTAATGTGCCAGACGCTGCACACGATATCCTTACTGTGCGTTTAATTAGCATGCATAACACTTTAGATAATATTCACCGTGAAAGGCGCTTTATACGGCCTACTAGGAGAGCCACTGCTTATAATGGCACCCTCCATGAAAAGAACGATGCAATGATGGTATTTTACCTTCTCAAATCTACTTAATCTGGTTCAGAGTTGAAGGGTCCTGAGCAAGGCAGGAGACCACCCAGGCCAGGCTCACCCACAACGTCAATATGGAGTCTTAAAATCAACCAAGCTGGTACATCTACAAGAAAAGCTACATGCATAATTATGTGACGGTTATTGGAAACATTTCTTTGACGATGGCTTAGTACATAAATACATACCTTCTCAATTGCACTAATTCTAAACTGAAGTGACAGGCAGTCAGACCCTATACCAGCAGCCTCAAATCCACCTTAATAAAAGGTGTCTGTGTGTCTGGCCGATTGTTGTGTATTGCAACTTTCATTCCAACAGATGGCGCATCACACTCATTTGTAGTAATAAAATGCATTGCATTTGTCATTCCAACAGATGTCGCTTCACAAAAATTTGTAGTAATAAACAGCAGTACATTTGTCATTCCAACAGATGGTGCTTCACAAAAATTTTTAGTAATAAAATGCATTGCATTTGTCATTCCAACATGTGGCACATCACACACATTTGTTGCAATCAAATGCAGTGCAGTTGTCATTCCGACAGATGGCGCAGCACAAAAATTTGTAGTAATAAAATGCATTGCATTTGTCATTCCAACATGTGGCACATCACACACATTTGTTGCAATCAAATGCAGTGCAGTTGTCATTCCAACAGATGGTGCTTCACAAAAATTTTTAGTAATAAAATGCATTGCATTTGTCATTCCAACATGTGGCACATCACACACATTTGTTGCAATCAAATGCAGTGCAGTTGTCATTCCAACAGATGGCGCAGCACAAAAATATGTAGTAATAAAATGCATTGCATTTGTCATTCCAACAGATGGCGCATCAGAAACATTTGTTGTAATAAAATGTATTGTAACTTTCATTCCAACAGATGGCGCATCACACTCATTTGTAGTAATAAAATGCATTGCATTTGTCATTCCAACAGATGGCAAATCACACACATTTGTTGCAATAAAATGCAGTCTATTTGTCATTCCAACAAATGGCGCATCACAAAAATTTGTAGTAATAAAATCCATTGCATTTGTCATTCCAACAGATGGTGCTTCACAAATATTTGTAGTACTGAAATACATTGCATTTGTCATTCCAACAGCACATCCCAAACAACACTGTTTTTACGAATCCCATACCAAATGGCATGTAACAATGACATGACAAAAGTATTGCATTCCAACAGATGTCACATCAGACACATTTGTTGTAATAAAATGTATTGCAGCTTTTACTTCAAGTTATGCTGGGTCCAACATAAAAGCTGCCTTACCTCGAGGAGTCAGAATCAGGTGGCGACACTGAACTGGGAGCAGAAGGAGAGAGGGACCTGCCAAATTTTTTTTAATTGTAAGCAGTAGGGGCCTCCGCTGAACCCCAAACTCAGTAATACCCAGCACAGATTTTTAAATCCACCAAGCACCAAATGCCATAAAATACAAAAGAGCACAACCTATAACCATACAAACAATGACCTCTCCTTCTGCCACCAGTTCACTTAACTGGACCCGGCACAGCTTTTGATGACCCAGCATAACTTCTGGGCAGTACTCTGGGGAGTATGCATTGCATTTGTCATTCCAACAGAAGGTGCAGCACACATATTTGTTGTAATGCATCGCATTGTCATTCCAACAGCGCATCACACACATCAATACTGTATTTAAGAATCCCATACCAAATGACACATAACAAGAGACATTTGCATTTGTCATTCCAACAGATGACGTGTCACAAACATTTGCAGTAATAAAATGTATTACATTGTCATTCCAACAGAGGATGCATCTCAAACATTAACACTGTTTTAACAAATCCCATACCAAATGGCATATCACAGAGCATTGAATGGTGCACTACAATCGCTAACGCTGAGGCTGTTTAATGGGTTGTTTTATTGTCTGTTTAAACAAATCTGTCTCTGTATTCTAGGTGTGTATGATGTCATTAGTCATTTGTAACCTGTGAACTTGTTACCTCACTCAGTAAACTGAATTGAATTCTATTAAGCAGCAGGTGCTGTGCTTGCGTATTCTGCGGTCGCCTGAGGGGTTCAGTTTCTTTGTGGTTTTTCCTCCATTTGCCCGATGCCAGGCTGTAAATCTCTCAGCTTGTGGTGTCTCGCTGGACTTGTGCCCTTCTCCCGACTCCTGTTGGCTGCCCTTCTGTCTCATTGACACGGACAGGAAATGAAGCCAAGACAATGTGAAATGTCGGAAAACACGGAAACTGGGGGCTTCTTGGTGAGTCAAACCGACCGGTAACTCTGGTAACTTTTAAGTGTTGTTGTCAATACCATCGTAGAGCGGCGTGGGCACACTTGTGGGGCGCAGTGTTCTGTCATGTTGAGAAAATCGCAGAGACTCAGCAGAAACACTTGGAAAACCAGGGCACGTTTATGCCAATGTCCATCCTCCTAATTTACTGTATTTTTTTTTGATAATACTCAGGAAAAGAAGACTTTGTGCAACTCTTGTGATTCCCACCTTGGCAAGTTTTGAAAATTTCTAGGAGCTTGCGCTGATAGCCCATCGTCGCACCCACCACACGATGAACCTCCTGGATTGGGACCAGAGTGTGGCGGGTGACATCTCAGTGCCACACTGGAACAGTGCCAGGTTTGTTTTTTTTTCGGTGCCTGGAGTGCCAAAAATTAAGGTGCTTTCTAAATAAACAGTGCGGTGATCACTGGATGTTCAGACTGTTCTTTATACAGCCGCCAGTTAACTTAAAATGCTGCTGCAAGAATTACAAAAACAAGAAAATCCGAACACATAACTCCAGTTCTTAAATCCTTACACTGGTGCCCGGTTAAGTTCAGGGCAGATTTCAAAATCCTCCTTTTAACATTTAAAACCTTAAATGGCGGCGGTCCGGCTTACTTATCTAAACTTATCATGACTTACAAACCTGAGCGCACATTAAGATCTCAAGACGCCGGTCTGCTTCCGATTCCAAGGATTAATAAAAGAACAGTGGGGGGGTCTAGCTTTTAGTTACAGGACCCCCTAAACTGTGGAGTGGTCTGCCTGCTAATATAAGAGATGCCCCTTCGGTCTCAGGCTGAAGACTCACCACTTCAGTTTAGCACACCCTGACTAGAGCTGCTGATTAACTGTACAGACTGCATCTCTGTGGTTAGTCATTAGCACTAAAACAGAAGTAATAAGAATTTGTTACTGACCCTCACTTATTCTGTTTCTCTTCTCGGTACTCAAAAGTGGCACTTGGTGCCACTGCCCACCTACCTGGCACTTGGTGCCACTGTCCACCTGCCAAGTTCTTCTGCCTGCCTAAGGTCAAGTCATCTCTGATGGAGGATAACAGGAATCATCGGGTAGAGGGGTCCTGTCATCAGTTTGGCTGGCCCAGCTGTGGAATGGCCAGTAGGGGGGTCTCCAGGACTCTGAACAAATCCAAATAATATTATGGGATATCATCTGCTGTTGAATTCTGGTCCGTACTTGTAATATTTTTATTTTTATACTGTATTGAGGATTTGTTCTGTGTATTGTATTGTATTGATCCCCTTTTTTTTTTTTGACCCCCACTGCACACCCAACCTACCTGGAAAGGGGTCTCTTTTTGAACTGCCTTTCCGGAGGTTTCTTCCATTTTTTCCCTACAAGGGTTTCCTTGTCTTCTTAGAGAGTCGAGGATGTGGGGCAGTCAAGAGGCAGGGTCTGATAAAACCCATTGCGGCACTTCTTGTGTGACTTTGGGCGATATAAAAATAAATTGTATTGTATAATCCTGCCACCCGCCCCTAAGTTTTGGGCCAGAGTTGCCTCGAAAGCCTGCATATTGTAATCTTTGAAGTTACTCAATAACAGGTTTCATTTTGCTGGACTCCTCACTACATCCACAGCGGCCAACATGGCACAACACCCTCGTACTGTCAGCTCGAGCCCACTCAGCATTTCCGTAGCATTCCTACACTTCACTCCTCGTTGGTCTCAGCTAGCAGTTAATGCTTGTAACCCCACCGCTGGCCCCACTGCGCTCGTCTCCAGGTCAGTTTTGAATCTTATCGTCAGCAGACACAGAAAACAAAGCCCTCAAGTACCTGGCCACATTGTGACATCGCAGACAAAGCAAAAATCTTCTGATGTCGTCCTTGTATTGCCAACCTGGCCAACGCGCTTTCTCGGCAAGTCTTGTCCAGTCTGTGTCCGTGATGATCCTCCTCCGCCATCTTGCAAAGCAAGCCTGATGACCTCCCTCTTTACTTGTGCTCCCTGAATAGCAGTTTTATAGCAAGTGTCACTCATTTCATGACAGAACTTTCTCAAAGTCACTTAACCCAAGTCTCGCTCATGTGTGGCCAGAGTCCAATCTCAGCAACAATGTGCCATCCCAGAGGGAGTGCCAGGGCCAAAAAAACTGAACACAGGTGCCTTTAGGGATATCGGAGGGAGGTCTACACACACACAGGGAGAACATGCGAACTCCACACAGACGATGACTGGCCAGGCCACCCCTGTGCCTCCTCTCCACAACCAAGACGACACGTTTTTTATTTGTTCCCTGACGTTGCCATGCAATAATGTACAGCTGTGGCCAAAAGGTTTGAGATTTTTGCTTTGTCTGCGATGTCACAATGTGGCCGGGTACTTGAGGGCTTTGTTTTCTGTGTCTGTTGACGAGAAGATTCAAAACTGACCTGGAGACGAGTGCAGTGGAGCCAGCGGTGGGGTTACATGCATGACACAAATGTGAACTTTCACAAAGTTTGCTGCCTCCGTTTTTATGATGGCAATTTGCATGGACTCCAGAATGTTCTGACGAACGATCAGATGAATTACAAAGTCGCTCTGTGCCATGAAAATGAACTTCATCCCAAAAAACCAACTGCATGCCAGCCCTGCCACCAAAGAACCTGCTAACGTCACTTCAGTGATCCTCTCGTTAACTCTGGTGAGACGAGGACAAGGCTGGAGGTCACTCTGTCACGCTGATGGAGTCACAATAGAGAGATGAAGAAGGTGCCAGTGTAAAGTGGATTCAGCTGCAGGCACCACCAGGAATGGCAGCAGACAGGTGGGATGAGGCGAAGATGGCCTGGTGGGCGTCAAGAAGGGCAGCAAAGAAGACATGAAAAACATCAGGGACAGACTGAGATTCTGGGATTGGACGGCTGAGGTGAAGTCATCATCTCTGATGAATCCCCTTTCTGATTGTTTGGGGCATCCGGAAAAAAGGAAAAGGTGAGCGGCGCTACCATCAGTCCTGTGTCACTGTGCCAACAGTAAAGCATCCTGAGATCATTCATGTCAGCCAAGGCAGTGCAGGGCTCACTCACAATTTGGCCTAAGAACACAGCCATGAATAAAGAATGGGACCAAACCATCCTCTGAGAGCAACTTCTGCCAACCATCCATGAACCATCCAGCATCGGGCCAGAAAGCAAAACTGAGAACTGAGTGGCTCAGGGAACAACACATCGACATTTGGGGTCCATGGCCAGGAAACTCCCCAGACCTTGTGATGGGCAGCCATGGCCACTACCTGGCCGGGACGCCAACCAAGTGGAAGGACCAGGGGAGAGGGCACCTCCCCTGGGACACTAGAGGGCAGCCTTCCTGGCCGGTTGTGGTACCACGGATTCTCGCAGGGCATGTTGGGAACTGGAGTTTGGTGAAGCCCAGTTGGGTTTCCAGGGGAGCTGCAGAGTCCTGTAGAGGAGCTCCAGTGCACCTGGGAGTGATTCCAGGTAATACTGCTGAGCCGCCTGAATAAGAGGAGCCGCCTCACTCCATCGAGGGTCCAGAGTCGGGAGGAAGGAGTGGAGGCGGATGGACTGTATATCGGCGTAGGCTTGGTTGTTTGTGCCCTTTTGACTGTAAATAAACGCAGGGGGTGAGTTTGAAGCTGTGCCCTGCCTGTCTGTGTCCAGGGGTTAGGGTAGCAGTACGCCCCCTAGTGGCTTACAACCTTTAATTCCATTGACAAGGTGGGTGGACAAATAAAAACCCATCAATTCTGATTCTGTAAGAATGGGCGGCTGCCATCAGTCAGCATTGGGCCCAGAAGTTGATTGCCAGACCGCCTGCCAGGGCGAATTGCAGTGAGGGGTCTTGACAAATAAAGAAGGGGCAACACTGCCAATATGGAGTCTGTGCATAAACTTCATGTCATTGTCAATCAAAGCCTTCTGAACTGCTCGTCATTCTACTTCAGTGTCGCAGAGAAACATCTGACACAAAGATCTACAAACCCTGAAGCAGCAGACGTGATGAAGACCAACACTGGTGTGCGTCCTTCTCCAGACTTTCAGCCCCGGCTCTAGAGTGACGGTTAATGGCTAACCTGATCCCTCCACTCCGACATGACGAGTGCATTCTCTTCAGGGCGTTTCACATTCAGAATTTGCTTTCACGCCGGTGCTTTGCTCTCGGTGATGCAGAACAGTAACGGAAGCCGCTCACTCCGTGCAAAACCTGCTGCACATCAGCTGATGCCATCACCAGGAAGTCTGCAGAAAACCCGCAGAGGGAGGTGGTCTGTCTGTGCAAAGAATGTGGGTCAGGGTGCTACAACAGCCACGCCAACTGGGCGAGACCCCACAAAAGGGGTCGGTGAGGTCAGTAGATGTCTTACACGGCGGGAACAAGAAACTTCATGCGGGTTGATGAAACTGACGGGGTCTGCACCACGCACTCCAGAACTCTGTCTGATGTGGAGGGCCAGGAAATGCACACGGGCAGCTCATACCGAGTCCTCTACCCCGTGTGTACAGTATGATTGAGCGACGCTTTTGGGAATAAAAAAACTTCTACAGTTCAACTGAGAGCCCCCTCTGGACTACTGAGGCGTTGCATGGGCTGACCAGGGGGCCTTAGCCCACCATCTTTATGTGAAGACGTTTTGTGGTGTTGGATTTGATGGATTCAGTGCCAGTTAAGCATTGGATATGAGTGGGACAAG
Organism: Erpetoichthys calabaricus; assembly: GCF_900747795.2. NCBI lineage: Eukaryota > Metazoa > Chordata > Cladistia > Polypteriformes > Polypteridae > Erpetoichthys > Erpetoichthys calabaricus. Next base: position 108,443,678 of record NC_041407.2, read on the forward strand.
CTGCTGGGCCCAAGTAAAAGGGGGTATTAGCGTGACAAGGCACTCCCCAACACCACGAGAAGGGTGGTCTCCGAATACATGAAATGCTGGGAGGACAACGGGCAATTCAGCCAAACTCGGCTCTCCTGTCTTAATTTGCCTAATTCTTTCAATAACCTGTCAAGATCTGAAGTCTGTGAAGTAACACGGTACTATCAACCGACTACACTCCACACTGGTCTAGTTCAGTTTTAATAAATAATCTGAAACACTTCTCTGGGGTCGCTAGTGAATCTTCAGCTGCGGCAACTGAGAAACGATTCAACTCCATCAGTCTTTCCTTACAGCTCAATCAATCTTTGTTGCTCTTTCCAGGACTCTCTCTGGCGCTGCTATGTCATTTTGGCAACAGGATTACTAAAACTCAGGCGAGGCCTAACTAGTGTGTCCAGCTTAATCGTAAACCCCTTTGATTCGCACTCGGCATAGTGGGCCATGTGACCCCCCCCACCCTGTTAGCGCGCTTCAAGGCTTCTGGATGTGGAGAGAAAGAGAAAGAGAGACGAGTCCACTACGACTCTGAAGTCCTTAGCATGAGGTGTAAGTTTGAGATCCCCCTCCTTATCCAGACCTAGACTATGATATGTGTCACTTTCTACTTACTGATACCGGTGTTAAAGCTCACCTGTCGAATATCTGCTACGTCTGAATGGAGTGTAGGCCCTCTGATGAAGAACTCACTCGCTGTGGGGTGTGCGCCGTTCTACCCAGTTAAGCTAATTTAACCAGCCTGTTCAGAACATTCTTAGACAGACAGAAAGGAAAGGCACTGAGATAGATAGATAGAGTGAAAGGCACTATATAATAGATAGCAAATGGCATTCTGGGACAGACATGGACTTCTGACTCTGTATTGAAAAATGTGTGTTTACAACATATGAAAGGCACCATATAATAGATAGGACACTGTACAGTAAGTAGATATCTGTAAAATTAAACCATATAACATGTTACATATAAAATCTAATATATAATTAATTTATTCTTAGGTCTGAAATGCAATCTGATTAATTGGGTGGTAACCTACCATCTGCCATGTCCTCTCAGTTGTGAGAAACAGATCATAGATATGTGATACAGTATCTGCCAAATAATACAAAGAGTGTACGACACGTATTTCTCCCTTATTGGGGCTTGTCAGGTGTATGCATCCATATGGGGGTGGGGGGGGGGGGCGTCTATATGACTGATAAGAAAAACCACTATATAATAGATAGATATGAAATGCATAATTTGATAGGAAAGGTAGTATACACAAAATAGTCAGTTAAGATACAGTAAAATAAACTACAGACAGTGAGGAAAGGCACTATATAACAGGCAGAGTGTCAGAAGGGAAAGATGTTATACTATAGATAAGACAGTATATGATAGATAGATACATAGAATGAAAGCATTATATAATAGATAGATGTGAAAGGCACTATATAATAGATAGGAAAGGCACTATATGATAGACATTATATATATATATAATATACTGTATATATATACTGTGTGTGTATGTGTATATATATATATATAATATATAATGCGCACTATATAACAAATAGATAGATTCAGAAATTAGTCAGACCCCTTCACTTTCTGGAAACCTTAATATTATTATAGATTTAATTTTAAATGGATACATTTGCCATTTTTGCCTATCAATCTAATCTCCATAGCCCACAATCCCAGGGTGAGAATGTGTTTTTAGAAAGGTTTCCAAATGTATTCCAAATCAAAGCTGGAATCTCTCATTCCTAGAGACACACAGACCCTTTGCCATGGCGCTCCAGATTGTGCTCGGGTCCGTCCTGTTTTCCTCAGTTTTCCTTGAGATGTTTCTAGAACTTGACTGGAGTCCATCTGTGGCAAATCAAATTAAATGGACCTCATTTAGAAAGGCACACACTTCATACTGCATGTCAGGAAAAACACTTAGCCATTAAGTCTGAGGAAGTCTCTCTGGACCTCCGCAATGGAACTATGGGGAGAATCAGATCAGGGTAAGGGGATAAAACCATTTAAAAAGCTTTGAGTATTCCCAGGAGCACAGTAACCTTAATAATTTTGAAATGGAAAACGTTTGGAACTGCTATACTGTAGGCAGACAGGAAATGCACCATACAATAGGCAGATGGGGGAGAGGAAAGGGATAACATGCACTTCAGAAGAGGTCACCCACCTAAAGCTAAGCCTGTTCAAGCCTAGTCAGTCCTTGGATGGGACACCAACCAGGAACAGCTTGGGTTGCTGCTGGAAGAGGTGCTGGTGAGGCCATCAAGGGGCGCCTGCACTGTGGTCTGAATGTGAATCTCAATACCTTAGAGCAGTGACGAGGACACTGTGCTGTAAAAGTGGTGCCAGGCTAAGATGAGATGTAAAACTGAGGCCCTGACTCTCTGGGGCATCCTTTGTAAAGAGGAGGGTGTACTCCGATGTCCTAGCTAAATTGCCCACCATAACCCTTAGTTGTTTTGGCCCCCTAATTATCTCCTGTCTCTAACTGGCTAACTATCTCTCACCACTTCCCCAGCTACCATCCCATGTGGGGTGAGCGTACTGGCACAAAATGGCTGCTGTTGCACATTGGTGGTGATTGAAGTGGCTACCCACTCACCTTGTAAAGCGCTTGAGTAGTGAGAAAAGTGCTATAGAAATGTAAAGAATGATGATTATTATACTACAGAATAAGAGACAATATGATAGACATCTAAAAAAAGACAAGAAAGGCACTATACAATAGGCAAACAGATAGGGAGAGAGGGAAGAAAGACACAATACAATAAACAGATAGATATGAAAGGCACTATAAGATAGATTTGTAAATGGCACTATACAATAAATAGATAGAAATGAAATGCACTATATAATAGATAGAAATGAAATGCACCATATAATACATACATAGATATGAAAGGCACTATATAATAGATATGAAAGGCACTATATAACAGATAGAAATGAAAGGCACTATATAATAGATATATAGATAGATACAAAAGGCAATTTATAATAGATAGAAATGAAAGGCACCATATAATAGATTTGTGAAATGCACAATATAATAGACAGATAGATATGAAAGGCACTATATAATTAATAGATAGATTTGTGAAAGGTGCTATATAATAGACAGATTGATAGATATCAAAGGCTCTACATAATTAATAGACAGATTAGTAAAAGGTGCTATATATTCGATAAATTTGTGAATGGCGCTATATAATAGACAGATATGAAAGGCTCTACATAATTAATAGATTAGTGAAAGGCACAATATAATAGATTTGTGAAAAGCACTATATAACAGAAATGAAAGGCACTATAAAATAAATATATATATAGATAGATACGAAAGGTAATATACAATAGAAATGAAAGGCACCATATAATAGATTTGTGAAATGCACAATATAATAGATAGATATGAAAGGCACTATATAATTAATACATAGATTTGTGAAAGGCGCTATATATTAGATAAATTTGTGAAAGGCGCTATATAATAGACAGATTGATAGATATCAAAGGCTCTACATAATTAATAGATTAGTGAAAGGCGCTATATAATAGACAGATACTCGCCTGTTATTGCCCCACTTAGCCAAATGCCACAGCGCCCTCTGCTGTTGCTCCACAGTTTCTTTTCCTGCAGTTCCAGCTAACTGACGACGAAGCGGGCGGTGGGATGCGGGTGCCAGTCTCACCCTTCTTAAGCTGAGGTCCGAGCAGTTCTGCTGTCTTCTCCGTCACTGCCACCGTTTATTCCGCTCCTGTGCCAGCAGTGATGGAAGCGGACGAGCTGCAGTCTGAGGGCTCAGCGAGGAAGTCGCGCAGAATCTCAGGTCTGTGACTTTGTGCTCCGCGCCTCTGCACAGGAAACAAGCGCGTAGAGTGGAGGAGTGAAGAGAGAGAGACAGTGAGAGAGACGGACGGACCGACAGCGGCGCCCGCAGAGTGAAGCTGCCGCGCGGCGGGCAAGTCGGCACTGGCCGCCTTTTGGACACGCGCGCCGCCCTTCCTCGCGAATGCCTTTCTGCGCGCGTACGGACAGCTGCGTCGCCTCGACGGCTCTTGGGCTGCGGACACGCCGTTTGAAGGCATGGGGCTCGTGAGCGGGTTTGCGCCTGGAAAGTGGCGCCCGCTGAAGAAGAAGAAACGACCTCGCCGTTTTTGTTTTTTTTTTTTTTAATTTCCACTCGACGCCGACGTCTTCAGTGGAGCGCGACAGGTGAGCGAGTTAAGAAGGCGGGGGGCGGAGGGTGGGAGAAGTCGGGGGCGCCGCAGTTTTAAGCGAAAGTCAACTTGTATCGCATTGAGCGGGCAGGCTGTGTGTTTGTGTGTTTTGTACAAAGCAACAGGAACAGAAAGTTGGACCCTTCACAGTAACGAGTCACCGAAACGGGGGTGGGGAGACCAACAGAGTGAAAGACACGAGCAGACATGCGACAAGAGAAGTAAAAAGTGACAGACAAGGAGATCTGCTGAAAAATGACAGGCGGAGCGAAAAAGGAGATGAGGACAGAAAGACAGACAGTTGAGTCAGGACCGATGGAGGGTGAAGAAGAGGGAGACAGAGACGGAGAGCCGGGCAGGCGGAAAGGTAACGTGAAGTCAGAGGAGGACGGGGATGGCGAGATGTGGACGGACGGATACCGTTAAGGTCAAGGCGGGCACAAGTGTGAGGAGATCAGGGCAGAAAGGGAACTCGAAACAGAAGGACACCGCACCTGGCAGACACATGCATGCGGGGTGTTTAGGACAAGAAATCAGAAGTCGCCATAGTTTAGTGGGCACCACGATACCCCGCGTCCAGGACTCCTGTGTGTGTGTGTCACCTTGAGCGCATTGGGACACCGGAGCTCCTCACACGGGCGCGATGCCCTTTCTTGATGTGTTGAGCCTAAAGATGTGTGTGTGTGTTGGATTGAGTGATTTTCTGTTTGTTGGACCGTATGGGATGACTTTTACAGTGCGACTTATTTTTACATCATGTAATAAAGTAGAATAAATCCGGATGTTTTCAGTACTTAGATTTTTGAACTAAAAAAATAAGACAAAGGTTCCCTGAATATATTTAAACAATGCAGAATTTGCCCTAACTCAGTGGTTCCCAACCTTTTTTTTGGCCATGCCCCCAACCTAGGCCTCTCTAAAACCTTGAAGTCCCCCCACTGTAACATGTACCTTATTCTTATTATCCATCCATTTTCCAACCCGCTGAATCCGAACACAGGGTCACCGGGGGTCTGCTGGAGCCAATCCCAGCCAACACAGGGCCACAGGCAGGAACCCAATCCCGGGCAGGGTGCCACCCACCGCAGGACACACACAAAACACACCCACACACCAAGCACACACTTGGGCAAATTTAGAATCGCCAATCCACCTAACCTGCCTGTCTTTGGACTGTGGGAGGAAACCAACGCAGGACACGGGGAGAACATGCAAACTCCACGCAGGGAGGAACCGGGAAGCGAACCCAGGTCACCCAACTGCGAGGCAGCAGCGCTACCCACTGCGCCACCCTATTCTTATTGTGACCTATTCAAAAAGTGAACTCCTACTCCCGTGGAGGAAGCCCATCATGTCATTAATTTGGTCTAAACAAGATTCCAAAAAACATGGAAACAAAAGAGGAAAAGGAGAGTTGAAGTGCTGATAAAGAAATCACTAAGAAATTGTTAAAAAAAATATAATATGAAGTAATATGAACATTTTGGAAAACATATAATAAGAGAAGTGATATTCATAAATATAAAATAACTTTAATGGCAGCTTTTTTTGTAATATTTTCATCATTTTATATTTTTGTTATATTGCAAAATGTTATAATCATTGTCCGCCAGTCATTTTCCAACCCGCTATATCCGAACACAGGGTCACGGGGGTCTGCTGGAGCCAATCCATCCAGCACAGGGCACAAGGCAGGAAACAAATCCCTGGGCAGGCCCACCACAGATAATCATTGTTACAATTCATATTATTTTAAAAGTAGGAAAACCCAAGCCGGTTGTAAAATCATAAATGAAAGGGTTCTTCACCATCCCTTCTATGTTTATATAAATATATAAATGTCTCTGTAAAAAATAAAATGTTTAACGTGCCTAAATTCTCAAATTGCCCCCCATAAAAATTAAATTGCCCCTCAGTGGGGCGTGCACCCCACATTGGGAATCACCACTCTAACTGTAAGTTTCTTAACATTTATTTCTATAGCGCATTTTAATACAAATAATGTATAGCCCAAAGAAAACAGAAATAGACAAGAAAATCTGCGGTGGGTTGGCACCCTGCCCAGGATTGGTTTCCTGCCTTGTGCCCTGTGCTGGGTGGATTGGCTCCAGCAGACCCCCCATAACCCTGTGTTCGGATTCAGCGGGTTGGAAAATGGATGGATGGACAAGGAAAACGACTGACTACATGAGTGCACATGATTATAGATAAATCAGAGTCCTAATTCATAGATTTGTTTTAAAGTGTATAATGATAAATCTGATCGTATGGTCAGAGAGGACAAAAAAAATTAAACAAGTAAAACATAAAAACTGCAGGGGTTTTTGTGAAATATTGCTTTTTAATATTAAAGTCCCAGAGGATATTGTTTCCAGACTTGATTCTGGTGCCCATATGTGTAATTTTTTTTTTTTTTTAATATTTTTTAGATTAACCCTGTTATTAATTTCAGTCTCACTTCTTTAATTGACCGCCCGCCTTGTTATTTCCTTGTTTCTCAATTTAATTTGTCAGATGAGGAATACTCGCTAGGATTTCACCGTACGTTTAGGAGGAATTTACTGGAGGAGTTTGGTTTATGCGCAGCCTGTGTAATTTTAGAAGTGAAAATTGTGCCGGGGGGGGGGGGGGGGTTGGGTTACTGTACAATGGCTGAGCCTGCACTCTGACCCCCCAGAAATCATCAGGGATTAATAGAGTGTGCCAAAAAGTGTATATGACATGTATGCTGGGTATGACTATGTATTATATTTAAGTATGTAAGTGTTCATGTAATGCGTATTTGTTTTCCGTAAGGTGCTTGTTAACGCTTGGCTGCCTTATTTCTACTAAGATTTTTTGCTGACACGGCGGTCACTCGGGTTTGGACTGGAATATGACCCACTCGTGTTTAGGCCATGCTGTCATTTGTGCCTATGCCTGCCGTTTGTTTGTCACTCGGTATTTTTAAAAGGTTTATGTTTAGACGCTCTTCGCTGCTTACACGCTAGAAAGGGAAAATCATTCAGGTTTTCTTTCTTTAGCCAATGCGTTCTTTAAATCACAAGAGCGTCGGGAGTTATTTCCACATTGTGCCGCTGAGGCCTGCGCAGATCAAATGACATGCGTGCGGTCAGACTGTGAGTCAGTGGTGAGGATCACAGTTGACGGTTTTGCGCCTTTAGAGTTCACTCCCGGAGCCACTTGAACCTTCACCTCTCGCACGTAATTGTCAGCGTGACTCTGCACAGTGCCTTCCTAAATATGATACGATCCTCTATGCGTTTCTAAAAGTGAGCGCTGGCAGTTAAAGTGAGTCACTGAGTGACAGGCTTGTGAGTTTGTGAGGCAGATTTAATAGAGAACTTGTGCTTTGGCGGTGGCGCAGTGGTAGTGCCTCCTGGGTTCGCTTCCCGGGTCCTCCCTGCGTGGAGTTTGCATGTTCTCCCCGTGTCTGCGTGGGTTTCCTCCCACAGTCCAAAGACGTGCAGGTTAGGTGCATTGGCAATCTGAAGTTGTTCCTAGTGTGTGCGCCCCGTGGTAGGCTGGCGCCCTGCCTGAGGTTTGTTCCTGCCTTGAGTCCTGTGTTGGCTGGGATTGGCTCCAGCAGGCCCCCGTGACCCTGTTGTTAGGATATAGCGGGCTGGATGATGGATGGATGTATTATGATATTAGTTAGTTTAAACACCATAAGGGCGTAAGAGTTAATTATTGAAAGTTGGGGGACTTGGCCTCTGCCAGACCACTGGGCAGCTGCGTGCCACAACTTAAGAGCGCTGCTGTCTGCATTCATGGGCTTTTATAGTAGCCCACACGCATATATTTACAGTAGCATTTGAGCTTATATGGGGTGGCACAGTGGTAGTGCTGCTGCCTCGCAGTTAGGAGACCCGGGTTCGCTTCGTGGAGTTTGCATGTTCTCCCCGTGTCTGCGTGGGTTTCCTCCCACAGTCCAAAGACATGCAGGTTTGGTGCATTGGCGATCCTAAATTGTCCTGGTGTGTGTGTGTGTGTGTGTGTGTGTGCCCTGCGGTGGGCTGGCACCCTGCCCAGGATTTGTTCCTACCTTGCTCCCTGTGCTGGCTGGGATTGGCTCCAGCAGACCTGCATGACCCTGTAGTTAGGATATAGCAGGTTGGACAATGACAAACTGACTGACTGACTTGTGCTTTGGCAGCTTTGGGGGGTCTGGGGGGTCCACTTCACACACACACACACACACAAGCATATACTCAGCCTCTCATCCATTCTCAGACCTGCTTAGGCTAATTTAGGCTCACAGAGTGGTAAAGCCTAACCGGGCAGCACGGGGTGAGACGAGCTCTGCTGGGCACTCCGGTCGATTGCGGCCTCACACACACACACACACACACACAGCAAGTTAATGTCATCTGTACTTTCATAACTGAGTCTTAACAACACCAACTATAATGAGGGGTGAATCGGTCACTTTGTGAATTTCGTTATTTTTGCTCTCAGAATCTTAGCATTTCAATAATCTCATTGCACCGTTGGTGATGTTCCTTTAGTTTTTCCGGTCCACCTTCCTTTCCTAGGTGGCCCTGAGGCTGTAGGGATCTGTGCCGGCAATCGGAAGGTTGCTAGTTTGAATCCCATAAAATGCCAGCAGTGATTTCACTCCATTGGGCCCCTTTAACCTGAAATTGCTCGGTCCTGGGCATGACGTTCATCTTCAAGCAGATCCTCCAATTTACAGGGCAAAAAAATTGGGTGTTGGTGGCAGGATTGCCACCATAAAAAGCCACAGTGTTGTGCTGAGGTGTCACCCGCTGCGCTCGGGTCCCGATTTGTGTGTTGGGGTGCGCAGCACCTGTTGCCCATCTGCTCTTTATTCGTTATTTCTACATCTGTGGTGATTCTCATGTTTGTCTGAGAGTCTTTAACTGATCTTAATGGTAACCAGTGCAAGCCAGCGACACCCCAGTAGGACCTCCTCTGGGCCATATTTTGTTATTTATGAGACCAGACACACCATAGCTGGTCATGATTTTGCACTTTGGTAGGTAAACCTCATGAGCCCAAAGAGAACGTGCAGATCCCACCAAGAAATGACGTCACTGTAAAAAAAATAAAATACTGATGAATGACGTATCTGCGGTGGGTTGGCACCCTGCCCGGGATTTGTTCCTGCCTTGTGCCCTGTGTTGGCTGGGATTGGCTCCAGCAGACCCCCCGTGACCCTGTGTTCGGATTCAGCGGGTTGGAAAATGGATGGATGGATGGATGACTTGTATGCAGATGCTAAAAATGGTAACCAATGAGAACTTCTGAATAACACTACTAGAGTCGTGGCCAAAAAGTTTAGAGAATGACACAAATCTTAGTT